>NC_051220.1:43910218-43990218 GCF_015220715.1 Pygocentrus nattereri | reverse complement strand
CATTTAGATGTTGGTTGAGAGACGTCTAACCGTGTCATTATTTCACCATAATATCACAGGTTTTTTCACAACCACTGTATCACTCTGCTGAGATGCCGTTGCTAAGCAACGTCTTTGACAGCTGTAGCCATTTGAACGTTTTTACTTCTTACTTTGCCACAAACAGAAAACGGACACTGTTAAGATCACATCTGACCGCCAGCCGATTTGGTCCGACTCTGAAGACGAGACGACGCTAAATTCCCAAACTGTCGTCTCCACTGAGCAGCTTTTCAGTCAGCAGCTGTGACAGAAGAACAGCTGAACAACCTGGAATCAGCCAGAAATGAACCCAACACCATTCGCCAAACTAAACGGGCTGTAAGAAGCTTCACAGACCGGCTGGAACAAAACAACATTAATACTGATCTGGACAAACTGACCAAACTGAGCTGAACCTGATATTGGGTCAGTTTTACGGCTCAGTCTGATTTGGTCCGACTCTGAAGATCAGACACGTCTGGCGAATGGTGTTGGGTTCATTTCTGGCTGATTCCAGGTTGTTCAGCTGTTCTTCTGTCACAGCTGCCGACTGAAAAGCTGCTCAGTGGTGACGACAGTTTGGGAATTTAGTGTAAGGAGCTGGAGAACGAACTGCCGGCTGAGCGGCGAGTGGGCGGAGCTCGTTACTCTGACGTAGCAACGAGCTGCTTACACACTCCCTCTCATGTTCTGTTGCGTAAATAGCTAATGAATCTAGAGTCTTTAGATTTTAGAACCATTAGCCTGCTGTGCTTTGCACACAGAGGAATGAGACCTCCGCATTTAACCCCTCCGTGCAGTGACACACCCAGCGCCCAGGGAGCAGTAGGGGGTTAGCACTCATGTCCTTTCAGCTCAGGGGATAAAACCGGCAACCTTCCGGTCACAAGGCTGGTTCCCTAACTATATATATATATATATATATATATAATGAGACAAACTAAACTAAAATCTATCCATTGTTGGTTTTCTTTGGTGATGTTCTTTACATACCAAATAAACGCAGTGCAGCCACGTTATGGTTCTACCTTAAAGGGGTCATATTTCCTGAACTGCTGAATTTGCACTGATGAGAAGTTTTCCATCTCACCTAAATAAAAATACAAATCGCTCCAGTCCACTCAGACAGCGTTTCCCACTGGAGTCTGTCAGCGTGGACTTTCACCTGGAACACCCTCTGCTAACATAGTGTAACTTTTACTACAGGGTGTGAGTCCTTTGTTTGTGTATGTGCGTACAGTGCTGTGCAGACGTGTCAGTAAAGTTATGAATCTGTAGGATAAAAGAACTGAAATAAAAATAAATCAAAAACAAATATATGCAAATCATGTAAACTATATTTTTACTACAAAATCAGCAAACAATGTTGAAACTGAGAAATTTTATTTATTTATTTATTTATTTAAATATTTGCCCATTTTGAATTTAATGCCAAAAACAGGTGCTAAACAAGTCGGGACGGGGGCCTGTTTACAGCTCGTCACCTCCTCTTTAACAGCTCTGTCAGTGTTTGGGAACTGAGGAGACGCTGCTGCAGCTCTGACAGTGAAATTGTTTTCTGTTCTTATTTTATATATATATTTATATGTATAGTTTCAGGAGCTCCTTTGTTGTCTTATTAATTTCATAATGTGCCAAATGTTCTCAGGGGTGACCGGTCTGGACTGCAGGCAGGTCAGTTTAGCACCCGGACTCTTAATAAGGAGCAGAGCTGCTGTAATACAGTCAGAATGTGGTTTGACATCGTCTTGCTGAAATAATCAAGGCCTTCCCTGAAAAGCAGCGTTTCTGGGTCCTGTTTATATTTGGGTTCTTCTTTGTGTTTTAGAGTTTAACAGCGTTTGTGGATGCAGTGATGAACTGTGTTCACAGACAGTGGTTTTCAGAAGTGTTTCTGAGCCCATGCAGTGATTTCCACTACAGAATCATGTCTGTTTTTAATGCAGTGCTGCCTGAGGGCCCAAAGATCACGGCCAGCAGATACTGGTGTTCAGCCTCGTCCCTCACAGACAGAGATTTCTCCAGATTCTCTGAGTCTTTAATGATATTCTGCACCGTAGACGATGAAAAGCAGAAGCTCTTTGCTGTTTTATGTTGAGGAACGTTCTTCTTGAGTTGTTGCTCTATTTGATGGTCCAGTCTGTCACAGAGTGGTGACCCCTCCTCCTCTTTACTTCTGAAAGACTCCGCCTGTCCGAGACGCTCTTTATACCCAGTCATGTTACTGACCTGCTGCTGATTAACCACCAGGTGTTTTTTAGCCTCACACACCTTTACCAGCGTTTTGTTCCCCCGTCCCATCTTTTTTGGAATGTGTTACTGGCATCAAATTTAAAATGGGCAATTTTTTTCAAAAAACCATTTGATATGTTGATATGTTTCAAATCTGAGTTGTTGCCTTTGTACTATTTTGAATCATTGGTTTAAACCATTTGCTCATCATTGCATTTTGTTTTTATTTACATTTTGCCCAGCGTTCCAACTTTTTTGGAAAAGGAGTTGGATTATAAACTTGCTGCCGGATCCAAAACATGACGGTTAAAGATTTCCCCGATATTTTAACTGAAATCATTTCCTTTTTTCGGGTTGCATGAATACACTGGTTCATCAAAGCAGCCACATGCGGAGCTCATGTGGAGCAGTGATTGGTCAGGATGATCTCGGCACACTGTAAACAAACACTGTGAATTTACATGTTCGTCTGTGGTATCGGTTAGGATTGGCCGATGTTCTCCACCAAGCAGAGAACCATTTAATTATGCAAATGGTTCTTTGTGTTCATAGTTCTATACAGAACCATTTTCTTTTCTAAAGAACCCTTGAAGGACGAGAGGCATCAGCACTGCGGAGGTTAATATGATGGGAATGATGAAGTGCCTGTGGTTCAGCTTTAAAGGGCCCATACCCTGCATTCTTCTTGTGTTCTATTTTTTTCCTCTCTGGTAATTTTTGTGTCATAGTTAATTTGTACATCATTTATCTTTATCTTTGAGAATTAAACAGGTTGTGCCTTTAATCACTACTTATAGCTCCGACGTGAATGGGTGGGGCCTGGACACCTTTTTAGGCAGATAGATGAAAATTTGTTTATGACATCACAAAAACATCAAATTGGTAAATTAAAAATGGGCAGCTTAGTTTCTGTATATGGGCTGTCTGGACAGTGAAGCCTTAACAGTGTGTTAATACTACGTCAACAAAGTGAGGAAACTCCATAATATGGGCCCTTTAACTTGAGGATGCACAAGTACAAATAATACCAGGTTCAGGAATTATGCATTTAATGATTAGACAATAAGAATGAAACATCTCCACATCCTGGAAATGAGATAATTAACATGTAACACTGACGTCTCTGCACACAGAACATGAGCTAAATCTGAGCACTGAGTGGCCGTTAGTGCAGTTATTAATGCTCTGCTCTCTGTTTACTGAAGTCCTCGTATCGTCCTGCGTCGGTGAGGCTGGTGCTGAGCCACAGGCTGTGAATCTGCTGTGCTGTTGTCCGATATTAAAGGCTGGAGCAGCGCCGGGTCCGTCAGCTGCGTCTGAACCTGTAATGCACTTTTAATGGCTGCTTACTGGAAACAAGTGCAGCTGAGCTGAAGAAGCTGCAGAGCCGGTTTGGAGGCAGAGATTCTGCAGGGAAACGTGATGTTACAGCTGTGCCGTGTCAGTAGCAGGCAAGGTGTGAAATACAGGGAGTCCTGAGGGTTCCAGCATCCCCTAATTAACCCTGAATGCCTCAAAATAAAAATTCTGGGGGTCCCTGAAAATAAACCGATGGTAAAGTTCTGCTGTCTGTTAGAAAAACAGCCCCTCAAATCCAGACTCAGTCAAATCTGGTCTCTGGTGGCTTTAACTAACTACAGCTGCAGCGCTGCTCCGCCTCAGGGTGGCGCTGTAGCAGACCGGTTCACCCAGTCGGTCTTTGACAGCCTAGAAACCGTAACTCAGACCGTATTTCTCTGAAACTCTTGGATCTGAAAACCGGAAAACTCACCCAGTTTCCCAAGAGTTTGGAGTGAAGAGCGACTGTTCCTCATTCCTCACACTGAAGACAGAAGAGGAGACGAGGAAGATCTCAGTTACTGTGAGGAAGAGCGCAGAATCGCACTAGAACAGAGACTCTACAGAAGAGGAGACGAGGAAGATCTCAGTTACTGTGAGGAAGAGCGCAGAACCGCACTAGAACAGAGACCCTACAGAAGAGGAGACGAGGAAGATCTCAGTTACTGTGAGGAAGAGCGCAGAACCGCACTAGAACAGAGACTCTACAGAAGAGGAGACGAGGAAGATCTCAGTCACTGTGAGGAAGAGCGCAGAACCGCACTAGAACAGAGACTCTACAGAAGAGGAGACGAGGAAGATCTCAGTCACTGTGAGGAAGAGCGCAGAACCGCACTAGAACAGAGACTCTACAGAAGAGGAGACGAGGAAGATCTCAGTTACTGTGAGGAAGAGCGCAGAACCGCACTAGAACAGAGACTCTACAGAAGAGGAGACGAGGAAGATCTCAGTTACTGTGAGGAAGAGCGCAGAACCGCACTAGAACAGAGTCTCTACAGAAGAGGAGACGAGGAAGATCTCAGTTACTGTGAGGAAGAGCGCAGAACCGCACTAGAACAGAGACTCTACAGAAGAGGAGACGAGGAAGATCTCAGTTACTGTGAGGAAGAGCGCAGAACCGCACTAGAACAGAGACTCTACAGAAGAGGAGACGAGGAAGATCTCAGTTACTGTGAGGAAGAGTGCAGAACCGCACTAAAACAGAGACTCTACAGAAGAGGAGACGAGGAAGATCTCAGTTACTGTGAGGAAGAGCGCAGAACCGCACTAAAACAGAGACTCTACAGAAGAGGAGACGAGGAAGATCTCAGTTACTGTGAGGAAGAGCGCAGAACCGCACTAGAACAGAGACTCTACAGAAGAGGAGATGAGGAAGATCTCAGTTACTGTGAGGAGGAGCGCAGAACCGCACTAGAACAGAGACTCTACAGAAGAGGAGACGAGGAAGATCTCAGTTACTGTGAGGAAGAGCGCAGAACCGCACTAGAACAGAGACTCTACAGAAGAGGAGACGAGGAAGATCTCAGTTACTGTGAGGAAGAGCGCAGAATCGCACTAGAACAGAGACTCTACAGAAGAGGAGACGAGGAAGATCTCAGTTACTGTGAGGAAGAGCGCAGAACCGCACTAGAACAGAGACTCTACAGAAGAGGAGACGAGGAAGATCTCAGTTACTGTGAGGAAGAGCGCAGAACCACACTAGAACAGAGACTCTACAGAAGAGGAGACGAGGAAGATCTCAGTTACTGTGAGGAAGAGCGCAGAACCGCACTAGAACAGAGACTCTACAGAAGAGGAGACGAGGAAGATCTCAGTTACTGTGAGGAAGAGCGCAGAACCGCACTAGAACAGAGACTCTACAGAAGAGGAGACGAGGAAGATCTCAGTTACTGTGAGGAAGAGCGCAGAACCGCACTAGAACAGAGACTCTACAGAAGAGGAGACGAGGAAGATCTCAGTTACTGTGAGGAAGAGCGCAGAACCGCACTAGAACAGAGACTCTACAGAAGAGGAGACGAGGAAGATCTCAGTTACTGTGAGGAAGAGCGCAGAACCGCACTAGAACAGAGACTCTACAGAAGAGGAGACGAGGAAGATCTCAGTTACTGTGAGGAAGAGTGCAGAACCGCACTAAAACAGAGACTCTACAGAAGAGGAGACGAGGAAGATCTCAGTTACTGTGAGGAAGAGCGCAGAACCGCACTAGAACAGAGACTCTACAGAAGAGGAGACGAGGAAGATCTCAGTTACTGTGAGGAGGAGCGCAGAACCGCACTAGAACAGAGAGTCTACAGAAGAGGAGACGAGGAAGATCTCAGTTACTGTGAGGAAGAGCGCAGAACCGCACTAGAACAGAGACTCTACAGAAGAGGAGACGAGGAAGATCTCAGTTACTGTGAGGAAGAGTGCAGAACCGCACTAAAACAGAGACTCTACAGAAGAGGAGACGAGGAAGATCTCAGTTACTGTGAGGAAGAGCGCAGAACCGCACTAGAACAGAGACTCTACAGAAGAGGAGACGATGACGGTCCCTTTAATGCGTTTCTAATACCCATGACTGAGGCAGTGGAGCAGACTGGCCGGTTTTCCGATTAGATCAGATGACCTGCGGCTCTTTCCTGAACGGTTTTGCTCCTGCAGGTCAGTAACTCTTCCAGTCATTCCGAGTGCCCACCTACATCTACAGTCTGACCCCTGAGTGACTTTTCCCTCACTGAGAGGCTGATGATGTAACAGCATTCAACTCCTGTTTCCTGTTTGATCTTCCTCTCTGTATTATTAATGAGGAGGGTGAAGCCCCCTGCAGGTGGACAGAGGAACCGCAGCTCTTCATAGAAACATCAGTGGCCAGTAATTTATAGAATTTTTACATTATTTCATTTTGTATTTCCTGAACGTGGAAACGGATTTACTCTGTTTCGCTTGTTTTGTTTATTATGCCTGGTTGCACTGGTTCTCCTACAAGCTTTTAAGCTCTCATTACTGGTTCTGTATCCACAGACTTAAAAACGATGGTTCTTCAAGGGTTCTTTAGTAAACGCAGTGGTTCTGTTTAGAGGCATGAGCTCTGTATAGAATCATTTGCATGCATGAACGGTTCTCCGCATGGTGAAATCATTCTTCAGACTGACGGAGAATGCGTTGTATGTGGATCTGTATAGAACCCCACCTCATCTTTATTTCTGAAAGTCTAAGCCTGGAGGTGCTTCACATCACTGACACTTGGTGTCCCCATCAGTGGTTAAACTGGGCTGTTTTCTCTCAGATCGCTCCGGCTGCTGGTCTGGTTTCTATCCTGAAGAGAAGAGCCTCTCTGAAGGGGACGAGCTCCACCACACCGACTCCAAAACCCGCCAGCAAACGCAAAGTCCGCTTCCGAGTCCCTGACGATGGCCTGGACCACGGTACGTCTTTGCCCTTACAGTTTACTTTGTTATTATCATTATAATATATATACACAGATACACTGACCAGTTCTTCTGCTTGTCTCTACACTTACTGTCCATTTCATCAGCTCCAGTTACTGTACAGGACCGCTTTGTAGTTCTACAGTTACAGACTGTAGTCCATCTGTAACTCTGTTAGCCCCCACAAATGTGGCTTCATGGTATGTGGTAGCAGTTCTTAATAATGACTGTCATTAGTTTGGAAAAAAAACTACCATTTCAAATTCAAAGCTTTTTAGATCTTGTCTTTTCTCTTTAGAAGAATGCCCGTGCCCATTTTCTCCTCTTGCTGTGATCTCAGTCTTCAGCACTCAAACCTTTCAGGTGTTTAAACCCATTTTAGAGCAAAAGAGGTATAAAATGAGCTTTTAACAGCAGTTTGGAAAAGATTGTTATTATTGAAAATTATTATTAGTGTTTGTGCATCGCAACCATCATGGGATACTATAGCAATGCCTTACACCAATTGGGATAGCATAGCAACCACTATGGGTACCATAGCAACACCTTAGCAACCACCAGCTACACCCTAGCAACCATCTTGTATACTATAGCAGTGACCTAGAACCACCTTAGCACCTATTTGGGCTGTGATAGCAACCACCTAGCAGCGCTTTAGGAACCACTTGGAATATTATAGCAGCACCCTAACAACCACCTGGGATACCATAGCAACCACCTAGAAACACACTTGCAACCACCTAGCTACACATTAGTAGCCATTTTGGGTACTGTAGGAACCACTTAGAAACACCTTAGCAACTACTTGGAATATCATAGAAATCATCTAGCAACACCCTAACAACCACCCAAAATACCATAGTAACCGCATGGCAACACCCTAGCAACCAAGGGAGTTCTTACTACTTCATTACTCGAACATTAGAAAGATCACCCCCACGCAGCAGTGTGTAATTCGTGTCTGTCTTATCGATTATGCAGATGAAGTGGGCGGAGACTCCTGGTTGCTCCTCCTGCTGCTGTGCCTCGCCACTGTGGTGATCAGTGTGGGTGGGACTGCGCTGTACTGCACCTTCGGCGACGCCCAGTCGAGCGTGTGCACGGATTTCTCCCACAACATGGACTTCTACGTAGGTCAGGTTCAGCGGGGGGTGGACGAGCTCCGGCACTGGCTGACCCGCGGCTCGTAGCAGGAGGACCGAGGAGCAGCGGAGAGGGACCCAAACGCATCTCCGGATAAAAACGCGTACGTGTTATTACCGCCATAATACTGCCCCGATCAAAAAAACACTGACATGAATAGCTGGGCGCTCTAATATACCCGTTTCCCTCAAATGTAGCAGAGGAGCTACGGTGTTAGAGATTTAGAGATACGTACATTTTTCCACTTATAAAAGCAGAGAGATCAGATCAGGCCTGCTTTAAAACAGCTGCACTGGCTGTTTCACTCAGAACAGAGTTTAAAGCTCTAAATGACCTCAAAGCTCCTGAACGTGTGTCTGTTTATGGTGTTAGATCTGCAGATTCTGAGCTTCTGAACACCTTCAGTAAACCACAGGAAATGTAGAGAGGCTCTTTCAGCTCTTCTGCCTCTGAACTGAGGAGCTCAGTTCAGCTTTTATTAGACAGTCGAGCTCAGAGCTTCACTTTTAATGAACACCTGTAAACGCAGCTCTTTAACTCATTGAAACGCTGCGTCTCGTGGTGTTTATCGTTTGTCGTGCTGCCTTTAGGACTGATATATGTAAATGAGCTCAGTCATGACTGGCTGTGCATTATTCAAAAATCATTGCGAAACACTCCTTGTAACTTCAGGGTAAATGGGCGGGGCTAATCTGCTGTAGGCTGAATAGGTGGATATATTTAAACGCCTTGTGACATCACAAAACCAGTGAATTCAAAATGAGCTCGGCGTCCGTGTACGGACTGGGTACGTTTTCAAACCTGCGGTTTCTGGATTCTTTGTCAAATTCTTGTTAAAGAGATGAGTTTTTATACGATGTGGGCCCTTTAACGACTCGTGGTTAGAGGCGAGTGTGTGATGGTTTGGCCGTGCGGTCAGCTCCATGCCGACGCTGGGGAGATTGTGTGTGTTTTCTGTTAGACTGTCGCTTTAAAGGAGTCTCGTCCTCTCTTTCCCGTTTTCCTCACAGCTGCCTCCCTGAAGGTTTGTGTGTCGCTCTCATGAACACCAGGCTGAAACGATCAACTACAGCGCTAACTCTGAGACATCGGCACAGCTTCCAGGTCTGTCTGAGCCACTTCCTGCGTCCGTGTATGGCGAGCCGAAGCATTCTGCACACCACAGGAACCTGGAGGCTGGACATAACGGCCGTGTGTCCCATCAGGGTCAAACCGAAGCCTTCCACGCAGGGAACTGGACAAAGAAACACACACCCGGCCGTGAGGAGGCCTCCTGAAGGAGCAGGGAATCTCTCGGCCAGTGTAGCTCAGTGTTTACTGCCGTCAACTTCACCTCATGTACAGAGACCGAGTTTTTAAAGTCTTAAATACGGAGTCTTAACGTTTGATTGGTGGCATTTCCCCGTTCTTTCAATAGCTGGATCGCCATGGCGACACTAGAGAGGATGCTGACTACAGCAGTGGTTCTCAGCTGGTAGCAGGCGTTGAGAGGGTTGCGAGTACGTCAGGAAAAAAAATCAAACTTTTATCGTTTTAAGTTTATAGAATTTTGATGGTGAGCTTTTACTTTGAAAGGCGTCAGGTGGGTTTTAGAGGTACGCTTTTATTTTGAAAGGCATCCTAGGCTGTGTCCAAAACTTACTACCAAATAAATATATATAAGTATATCGCTGTTGTTGGAACAAAACCTCGTGTCTCCAACATGGTAGCTTTACGGGAGAAGGAGAAAACTACTTCACTTTTAATGTAAGTCAATGGAACCAGACGTCTTTCCATCTTTAATTAAATTTACACACACTGCGAAGAGCAACAGGCATTTTTAATTTGTCAAAAACTGAAAAACGTGAAAAAACCTTCCGACAACAGCTGAATGTATTCAGTACAATCATAGAGTAATAATAATAATAGTAGATATTTTATATGTAAAAATGTTCAGTTCAGTGTGTGTATATAATAGTAATAGTATATATAACAGTATATTTAGTGTATGCATACCAAATTTAGACGACTATACAACACATTGTGTCCTGCCGAGTACACTCTACTCCTAAAGCTGATGTGGTTAATATCAGCCCTCGTCTCGCGTTAGTGCAGTTTATACATACTGTTTTATGGCGCTGCTCCATACGAACGTCGCCTGCCGGTGTTTTTACAGCGTTTGCTTTGGAAAACAACCATATTTCATCAGATTCTCTAAAATAGCACCACTCATGTAAATCACTATGTTGCATTGTTTACTTTATAATCACTACAGTAATGCTGTCTTCCGCTCGCGGGCTTTCAGTGCTGCGGTGTTCAGTGGTTCCCCAACACTTTCATCTTTTAAAAACGAGGAAAGTTCACTGGATATCAGCCCTTTAACGGCTCCACGTGGTTTGAGGCTAGCGTGTGATGTTTCGGGCCTGCGGTCAGCGCCGTGCTGTTTGGTGCTGATTATTCTCAGATATCGGCTCAGTGCTGTTTCCATTCAGGTTTAGCGTCAGAGGGCGTCTGTACCCAAAACCACTCCAGCCTTAAAACCACGTTTTTCTCTGATACACATCTACACTGAGCAGGTGGAACAGCGTGGAGGGTAAAGCACGGATGCAGCAGCTGAGCTGTATGAACATTATGATGACTATCTGTCTGCGCATGCACTGCAAGTACCCTCTCCAAACGATGGTTCCTTAAGGGTTCTTTAGTAAAGACAGTGTTTCCCTCCAATGGGTCCTAGGACGACCTTGGGGTTTCATCCCCATTGGCCATGCCTGGTACTCCCCCACCGGGAGGCGTCCAGGGGGCATCCAGATCAGGTGCCCGAACAACCTCAGCTGGCTCCTCTCAATGCGGAGGAGTAGCGGCTCTACTCCGAGCTCCTCCCAGACGGCCGAGCTCCTCACACTGTCAGTAGAGTGTAGCCGCCACGCTGCGAAGAGGCTCATTTCCGCTGCTTGTATCCGTGATCTTTGGTCATTACTCACAGCTCATGACCGCAGGTGAGGGTCAGGATGTAGACCGACCGGTAAACGGAGAGCTTCGCCTTATGGCTCAGCTCCTCTTCACCAGTACAGTCCGGTACAGTGACCGCATTACTTCTGCTGCCTGTCCCAGCCTGCGGCCGATCTCACCATCCCTCTTCCTATCACTCGTGAACAAGACACCAAGATACTTAAACTCCTCCACCTGGGGCAGGACCTTTCCCCTTACCTGGAGTGGACATGCCGTCCTGTTCTCAGAAAGCAGGTTGCCTAATAAAGCTTGGCTTTATTTTTTTCTGAGTGGCCACATCTGTGTAATAGTCAAAGTGCCCCTCTGAGTGTTTTACAGTGTTGGGGTTAGCAGGGATAACACAGCCAGGAAAACTACACTAATCAAAACACGGAATTTTGAGGACGTTGAAGATACGACACTAAATCAACAATAAATACTGCATTTATTACACTGAGGACAGAATAGAGACCCAGGAACCAGAAAACAACTCATTTTTTATTTTCTGTTAAATGGTTCAGATGTAAACAGAGCGGTTCTGAGCGGTTCGGTGTGAAACGCTCTGTTCTAGATAATCTTACCGAGTCAGAACTGTCCACAGTGGTGGTGATAGGAACCAGACGTCCCCCTATAAAAGTTCCTACATGAGCTGGTTCTGAATTCACTGCCTGATGACTGAGACGCTGTTTTATGAGAGTTTAGAGAACTTCAACTCCATTCATGGTGGAGGGAGACATGCAGGGCGCTGTGCGGCAAAATAGTCCCCAAAGAAAACTCATTATTCCAGATTTTCCACTGTTTTCCATCATCAACATTCCATATAAGCTCAGAAGACTCGTGTAGGTTCTCTGGTGGTTCTGGATGGTAAATAAAGTGTCTATATCTGTGTTGTAGTCATGGCGACGCCTGGTTCCCATCACCACCACTGTAAAGACGTCTGAACCGTTTCACACCAAATTATTCTGAATCTCTCTGTTTACATCAGACACACTGGATTATGGGGAATTTTGAAATCACCTTTAATAATAGAAGCTAAATGTGGGTTTTGCCTCAGGACCAGTTGAGAACCACTGAACAGAACCACCTGTAGTGATGATGTACGTTAAAGGCTCATAAGAGATCATAAGGAAAGCAATATGTGTGAACTGAAGAATGTTTATAATGTAAAGATCATAGGAAGAGCATGAAAACAGGTATATTGTATTATTTAATAGCATCTGCTCAGGCATGTGAGGATCTCGTCACTGTTGTGGTTCGTGTGGTTTATCATCAAAAGAACGTTCTTACATCTGTTTTATTATCACCTCTTGTGTTAAATGGCCTTGTTTTTATGTTCTAGTTGTTTTTTCAGATTCTCGTCCTTGTTTTTTCTGCAGTTTGGAAAGTTTCTCCTCCTGAGCACAACGTCAGTGTGACTTCCTATAGAAATACAGGGACTTGTCTTAAACACAAATCATGCAAACCTGAATAATTTACAGATTTATCCCAGACTAGCTGGGCTGCTGTCTTCACTTTGAGTTTAAACAAGTATCGGGAAAGAAGAGAAACATTATAAGATTGTTATTATTATTAAAGTCAATTATTTTATCTTTTAAGTGGCTGTCTGGCGGGTTCAGATGACCGATTTGTGTGAATTTATAGTATTTATTTAATGTAGGAATCGCTGAACACCTTCTGAAATCTAAATCCTAACACGCAGGTCCTCCCTGTTCAGGCCTGAACGTGGTGTAAGAATCACTACTGACGTGATTCTCTGTAACGAAACTTCTGTAGAGCGATTGATCCTCTCCAGGCTCCGCCCACAAACATTCTTTCAAAGCGACTGTTGCTAGGTTGCACTAACTTAAAAGAGCACTGGTAAAAATCCCATTCAGCCTAACGAGAAACTGTAGAACGGACTCGGTTTATATCACAATACCTACATTTAGAGTCGGTTATTCATTCAGCCTAATGAGAAACTGTAGAACAGACTCGGTTTATATCACAATACCTACATTTAGAGTCGGTTATTCATTCAGTCTAATGAGAAACTGTAGAACAGACTCGGTTTATATCACAATACCTACATTTAGAGTCGGTTATTCATTCAGTCTAATGAGAAACTGTAGAACGGACTCGGTTTATATCACAATACCTACATTTAGATTCGGTTATTCATTCAGTCTAATGAGAAACTGTAGAACAGACTCGGTTTATATCACAATACCTACATTTAGAGTCGGTTATTCATTCAGTCTAATGAGAAACTGTAGAACGGACTCGGTTTATATCACAATACCTACATTTAGAGCCGGTTATTCATTCAGCCTAATGAGAAACTGTAGAACGGACTCGGTTTATATCACAATACCTACATTTAGAGTCGGTTATTCATTCAGTCTAATGAGAAACTGTAGAACGGACTCGGTTTATATCACAATACCTACATTTAGAGTCGGTTATTCATTCAGTCTAATGAGAAACTGTAGAACGGACTCGGTTTATATCACAATACCTACATTTAGAGCCGGTTATTATTGTTAGTGTAAATGTTATAGGCTACACTGCTAACTTAGCTCGTTAGCAACATTAGCAGATCTCTCGGCGTAGCTGTGTGCTGTGCTCTGTGATGCTAACTGACCGAGCTAGCAGCGCTAAAACAGCTGATCTGCTTATCTTCCTGCCGAGCCTGTTAATCCCTAAACACTCAGAGTACAAGATCAATATATCAGAGATCAATAACCCTCTGCTGTGCTGGAAATACGGTGTTCTACAGTTTCTCATCAGCTTGAACGGGGTCTTTACCTGTTGCGATGAAGGATCGTTTGTGGGCGGAGCCTGAATCCTGAGGTCTTCTGATGGAGAAAGGAGAGGAGTGGTAGCTGTTCCTGGAGCTGTTTGGGTTATTTAATGTAATTTTGTGTATATATCGCATAAAGACGGATGGATTTGCTCACTGTATTGTGTTTTTTGTCTTGGGGAAAGTTTGGAAGGGAAACGCAAGGAGATCGTCTATAAACGCAGACGCGACTGTCGTCGGTGAATAAATCTCACTGCTGGGACTCGATCGTCTCTATGGGCTTTAATACTCCTCCCAGTACTGGAGACGTTTTCTGTCACTGAGTTTGTGAAGCTGTTTGTCTGTCTGGGTCATTTTATCTGAATCGGTTGGTGTGTTTGTTTCATCTCTTACAGCACACCTAAGAGTTGGTTCTCCAAGGGCTCCTTAGTAAAGACAGTGCCTCTGTGTAGAACCATGAACACTCAAACAACCATCTGCATGATTAAAAGGTTCTTCAGACTGAAGCAGAACGTGTTGTATTTGGTTCTATACGGCACCAAAGCGCTGCTGCTGTAGTTACGATGTCCAGCTCGTAACAGTAGACGAACCCTTTCTGGTGCTATATAGAACCATATATAGCACGTCAATCTGAAGAACCATCTTTTTTCTAGAGTGTGACACCAGCCCCCAGTTTTTCTCGAGAACAGTGATATGATTAAAGATGTTTTGACAAGTTTCCTGCAAAATTGTAACTTTATTGAAGGAAAAAAGCAGCAAATCTTAAAACTAAAACATTGACGTATTACAGAAGCATTAAAGTCAGGCTTTGGACAGGATTAAAGGGCCAATGTTGTTAATAATTGACCTAAAGAGGTTCATTCGGCAAGAAAACACTAAAAAGTAATAAAAGATGGTGTTTTGCCGAAATGCACTGATTCACTCGCTACACCTGAGACTAAAATGGGCGGGAAGACATCCCGTAGCTAGCTAAATCACCAGTCTCTAGCTAGCTAACGCTAGCTAGCTAGCTACCTATCTAGCAAATTAATTTGGCCTACAGTGAGTTAAGTTAGCCATTTGTACAGCTTAGTTAAACTACGAAAAAAGCCATCTTGTACATTTTATTACCTTAAGGCCAATGAATATGTACAAGGCCCCTGGAAAAAAAGCTAATTATCAGTTTTGCTAGCTAGCCAGCACTAGCTAGTTAGCTACCTAACCTAGCTGAGAGACGTCGGCAAACCAAGCTAACGCTAACTACCTAGTTAACAGCTTTGCTAGCTAATTAGATAGCTTAGCTTGGTTGCGTCTTTTTCGCCAGCCATTTTTGCAACTTGGTTAAGCGAGCGTTAATAAAACAGGCGTCTTGCAAACATTTCATCACCTTAAGACCAGGATATTGCATGTGTAAGTACAACGAACCTGACAAACCAAATCAGCCTCTCTAGCTAGCTATCTAGCTAATGCTAACTAGCTAAAAGACGTCGACAAACCAAGCTAACGCTAGTGCTAGCTAGCTAGCTAGAGAAGCTGATAATTTGTTTTTTTTCAGGGGTCTTGTACATATACATTGGTCTTAAGGTTAATAAAATGTACAAGATGACAGTTTCATTAATTTATCTAAGGGAACCGCGCAAAAGGCGGAACTGGCCGATGGGGTACGGCCGATAATAGCTTTGCTACCTAGAGTTTGGTTTGCCCGACCTCTTTTTAGCCAGCCAGTTTCTACAACTTGGTGAAGCTAATAGAACTGGCGTCTTGTAAACATTTTATGACCATGATAATTTTATCGTATGTATATGTGACCCTTCCTATTGGGTGTTCGTCTGCCCTGGTCAGTGATGGACACCGGATTGGGATGATGCAGTTTTTATTAGCCTGTAATGAGTATGGCAACCACAGTATAAGTTTCTGTTCATACTTCGGTCAGCGTACAACACGGCAGCATGCAACCATTCTACTGCCTGAGACTACAGTAGTCTAGATACATCTCCACAATAAACCAATGCCAAGACATAATTCATGACAATAATACAATTACCTTTACAAATTGCTACGATCGTATAGTGGTAGAAGTGCTTGTGTTTCCATATTATATTCAGTTTTTTTAAAAGATTTATACAAGTCTACATTTTACATTCACATCAGTGTCAATTGTCACAGTATCAATATGAACTATATTTTACAGCTACATCATCCCTTTTTAAATTAGTGGAACATCAACAAAAAGGTAAAATATGAAATAGTGCCATCTGGTGGCGAACACAAAATATGGCACCCAACCCACATGGTGAACTAAAAATAAGCTAGTTAAACCAGCTAGCATTGCTGTGCTCATTCATACCATGAAAATACATAAAAACACGAATAGAACATACCTGTAATGAGTATGGCAACCACAGTATAAGTTTCTGTTCATACCTCGGTCAGCGTACAACTAAGGAAACAGGCTATTGTTAGCACAGTTCAGTTCAGGTTTAGCTTCGAATTTATAACTCTTTAAATAAAGCATCTTGGAAGAGCCCAACTAGGTATACTGGTCTCTGTGACATGTATTTCAATACAATAGGGACAAAAGTCGAGCACTACAACGCTTTACATAGCTTTTGCAGTTTTGCTGAGCTTAACATACAAGGCTGTACTCACCACGGCAGCATGCAACCATTCTACTGCCGAGACTGCACCGATCACCTATATATACAGAAACTGTAATACGCTGACCAACCAGCAGGTGGTGCCAAAACCCATTTAGCAGGAATTTCATAACATAACATTAATACAACTATTGTACACCGTTACATATAGGTGCAAGAAAACTCCATTATAAGGCTGGTTTTCAACTTCACGGACACTTCACTGCTTCCACACTTACCTCACGCCGCTTTATGGCGGTCTCTCTGGCATGGGCATAACTCACAATATGAAGTTCATTTGACTCTTTAAAATATCTGCTTCAGTAAATTAACTTAACGATACTTGTTGAAAGACTAAAAACTCAAACTACAGTTGAAATCCGAAGACTCAACATGAATAGTTAGGGTAAGTAAAGAGTGTAAGTTATCAGAACTAAAGGCTAAATAATGTTTTACAGTGTGGGAAGGCGCATGCGCACGAGAAGGTCCCCAATTGAAACGAAGATTTGTATTGGGTTCATGAATGATGGGTAAATGTATTGAGTTGAAACAATTATATCTAAATGCTTTTAATATTTAAACAATTTGTTCGAGCAAATGAAGCAAAAAAATAATGTGGCACACCAAAGGTGGGCTTGGGTCATTTTTTTGAGTGTAGATATATAGATAGATTCAAAGACATCTATCTATCTATCTATCTATCTATCTATCTATCTATCTATCTATCTATCTATAACCCTTTAGAAATAAGCATCTTTTGCTGAGCCATTCTGTAGAGCCTGTGCATTGACTCCTCCCACATTTCCCTCTCCCCGCCCCCCTCTCACTCCCTACCTTGCACTCTCCCAGAGTGAGTGTGTCTTCTGAGCTCGTGCAGAGTCGCCATTTTCTAGAGCCGATTAAAAGTTAAAAATGCTGTTAAACCTTCCAAAAGGGACATAAACAGCCCTTATTCCAGTGTTTTCCGGTGTATATGAGCCGTGAGTCGGATAAACTCTCGTCTGTGCTGCTCTATTGTGAAGAGAAACTCCAGTGAGTTCTGATAGTGCCAGATAAAGAGAGATTATGAGTGATAAAGTGTATATTTTTGTGTTATAAAATGTTTAAAATGTTGATAACAGAGTTAAGAGGTTATTATAGCAATCGGAGTATCAGATGTGTGAGTTATAAGATGTTAAGGAGTTCGTTTAACTGAGTTGCAGGCTAACAGGCAGAGGCTAGTAGCGATTAGCATTAGCGACTGGCGATTAGCATTAGCGATTGGTTTAGATGTGTAAATATACGATATAAAGTGTAAAATACTGCTGTTTATTGAGTCAGAGTCGAGTTAAGATTCATGTGGTTTCCATACAGTTTTACTGAAGTTAGTACTGTGTCGGACAGGTTGTTTTTTTATTGCTGGGAAAAACGCGCGAACTCTGAGTCCCAGATGGCGAACCACCCCGAGACTACATGTCCCAGAATACGGTGCGAGTGACGTCAGCTGCGTGAGCACACAAGCAGCAGCGCTGAGAGAGAGAGAGAGACAGACCCCAGATAAGAGGAGCAAACCTTTGACCCACGCACGCACATAAAAAAACACCAGCCTACCCGGGTAGTGAAGATCGAAACACACCGGCCTACCCGGGTAGTGAAGATCAAAACACACCGGCCTACCCGGGTAGTGAAGATCGAAACACACCGGCCTACCCGGGTAGTGAAGATCGAAACACACCGGCCTACCCGGGTAGTGAAGATCGAAACACACCGGCCTACCCGGGTAGTGAAGATCAACACACACCGGCCTACCCGGGTAGTGAAGATCAACACACACCGGCCTACCCGGGTAGTGAAGATCAAAACACACCAGCCTACCCGGGTAGTGAAGATCGAAACACACCAGCCTACCCGGGTAGTGAAGATCGAAACACACCAGCCTACCCGGGTAGTGAAGATCGAAACACACCAGCCTACCCGGGTAGTGAAGATCGAAACACACCAGCCTACCCGGGTAGTGAAGATCGAAACACACCAGCCTACCCGGGTAGTGAAGATCGAAACACACCAGCCTACCCGGGTAGTGAAGATCGAAACACACCGGCCTACCCGGGTAGTGAAGATCGAAACACACCGGCCTACCCGGGTAGTGAAGATCGAAACACACCGGCCTACCCGGGTAGTGAAGATCAAAACACACCGGCCTACCCGGGTAGTGAAGATCAAAACACACCAGCCTACCCGGGTAGTGAAGATCAAAACACACCAGCCTACCCGGGTAGTGAAGCTAAAACCACACCGGCCTACCCGGGTAGTGAAGATCGAAACACACCGGCCTACCCGGGTAGTGAAGATCGAAACACACCGGCCTACCCGGGTAGTGAAGATCGAAACACACCAGCCTACCCGGGTAGTGAAGATCGAAACACACCAGCCTACCCGGGTAGTGAAGATCAAAACACACCAGCCTACCCGGGTAGTGAAGATCGAAACACACCAGCCTACCCGGGTAGTGAAGATCGAAACACACCAGCCTACCCGGGTAGTGAAGATCGAAACACACCAGCCTACCCGGGTAGTGAAGATCGAAACACACCAGCCTACCCGGGTAGTGAAGATCAAAACACACCAGCCTACCCGGGTAGTGAAGATCAAAACACACCGGCCTACCCGGGTAGTGAAGATCAAAACACACCGGCCTACCCGGGTAGTGAAGATCAAAACACACCGGCCTACCCGGGTAGTGAAGATCAAAACACACCGGCCTACCCGGGTAGTGAAGATCAAAACACACCGGCCTACCCGGGTAGTGAAGATCAAAACACACCGGCCTACCCGGGTAGTGAAGCTAAAACCACACCGGCCTACCCGGGTAGTGAAGATCAAAACACACCGGCCTACCCGGGTAGTGAAGATCGAAACACACCAGCCTACCCGGGTAGTGAAGATCAAAACACACCAGCCTACCCGGGTAGTGAAGATAGAAACACACCAGCCTACCCGGGTAGTGAAGATAGAAACACACCAGCCTACCCGGGTAGTGAAGATCAAAACACACCAGCCTACCCGGGTAGTGAAGATCGAAACACACCAGCCTACCCGGGTAGTGAAGATCGAAACACACCAGCCTACCCGGGTAGTGAAGATCGAAACACACCAGCCTACCCGGGTAGTGAAGATCGAAACACACCAGCCTACCCGGGTAGTGAAGATCGAAACACACCAGCCTACCCGGGTAGTGAAGATCGAAACACACCAGCCTACCCGGGTAGTGAAGATCAAAACACACCAGCCTACCCGGGTAGTGAAGATCAAAACACACCAGCCTACCCGGGTAGTGAAGCTAAAACCACACCAGCCTACCCGGGTAGTGAAGATAGAAACACACCAGCCTACCCGGGTAGTGAAGATAGAAACACACCAGCCTACCCGGGTAGTGAAGATCAAAACACACCAGCCTACCCGGGTAGTGAAGATCAAAACACACCAGCCTACCCGGGTAGTGAAGATCAAAACACACCAGCCTACCCGGGTAGTGAAGATCAAAACACACCAGCCTACCCGGGTAGTGAAGATCAAAACACACCGGCCTACCCGGGTAGTGAAGATCGAAACACACCGGCCTACCCGGGTAGTGAAGATCAACACACACCGGCCTACCCGGGTAGTGAAGATCAAAACACACCGGCCTACCCGGGTAGTGAAGATCAAAACACACCAGCCTACCCGGGTAGTGAAGATCAAAACACACCAGCCTACCCGGGTAGTGAAGATCGAAACACACCGGCCTACCCGGGTAGTGAAGATCAACACACACCGGCCTACCCGGGTAGTGAAGATCAAAACACACCGGCCTACCCGGGTAGTGAAGATCAACACACACCGGCCTACCCGGGTAGTGAAGATCAAAACACACCGGCCTACCCGGGTAGTGAAGATAGAAACACACCAGCCTACCCGGGTAGTGAAGATAGAAACACACCAGCCTACCCGGGTAGTGAAGATAGAAACACACCAGCCTACCCGGGTAGTGAAGATAGAAACACACCAGCCTACCCGGGTAGTGAAGATAAACACACACCAGCCTACCCGGGTAGTGAAGATCAAAACACACCAGCCTACCCGGGTAGTGAAGATAAACACACACCAGCCTACCCGTTCTGTTGAATTGTTTGTTACTGTTCCTCCTCATTTTATACCCCCGCACTTACTCTAATATTTTATTTTATTTAGTTTTATTTTTTTTACTACACGCACAATTACACACACCAAATCATTTGTTAAATTTATAATTGTATCTTTACCTCAATACTTTGTGTTTTATTGCAGTTCTGTCCCAGCCCTCCTCTTAGCGTACCTAGAACAAGATTTGTACTGGTCCAACCCTTGAGATTTAACACTCAGAAAATCTATGGGTTTCATTTCCCCATAGTGAGAGCCACTGTGATATACTGTTACACAAAGACTGTGAATTAGCTAATGTAGTTACTGCGTTACGTATACGCGCGCTACATATCTATCTATCTATCTATCTATCTATCTATCTGTGTCTATAGAAATACAGAATGATAGACAGACACAAATAGACAAAGAGACAGAAAGACAGGGACAGACAGACAGACAGAGAGATGGATAGATTCAATGACAGAAACACAGGGGACAGACCGATTCACAGATAGATAGACAGATAGATAGATAGACACACAGGCAGACAGACAGGTAGATAGATACATAGATAGACACACAGGCAGACAAATAGTTTCAGACAGACAGGCAGATATATAGACAGACAGACAGATCTAAAAGGTAAGAACATTTTTCCTGATGTCAATCATGATATTGAGGGTTTAATTAAGCCCTGGAGATCTACCACCAATATTAGGATGTACATAAAAGGTCTCCAGAACCAGGATTGGGCACCCTTGATATAACTACTGCTACTGGGATAAAATATTACAATATTAAAACTGCTTTTTAAAAAAATCCTTACCTTTTTGAAGAGTGTTGGCATCTTAAGATGGGAGAAGAGGCCCTTGCGCTTCTTTGAGTGTGCGCTCTTCACCTCCTCAGGCACTGGAGTTGAAGCATCTGCATCTAGATGCTTCCGTAGGGCAGTCATCGGGGCCTCATCAAATGTGGAGTCTCGAGGGTTCAAGGCCTTATGCAGAGAACCTTCTTCCCCAAACCATTGAAGAAGCTCAACAAACGTCCCATTTAGAACTTCCTCTAGCTTTGCAGAACTAGAGGATGCAGAGAGCTCTCTGAGAATTCTCTCAGTCAGTTCTTTTGGACTGTTGGAGCTTGCCAGGTCCGATGAAGACAGTTCCGAGTGCCTCAGGATCCGAAGGACCAGCCAAGTTGTCAGGCAGGCATGATGCTGTCTGTCCAAGACCACTGGTTCCTCTTTGTTAGAGGAAGAGGGACCAGACTGAACCACTGAAGGATCCAACTCATAATCAGACCGTTCTGATATGTTGTCCATTATGCTGTTCAAAATTGGACTGGAGAACAGGACCACTCTGTCATCAAATGCTCACTTCCTGAGGAGAACCTGCTTCTGCGTTCCGAAGAACTTCTCTGCAATGTTAGACTCTTCTGAGATTTAAAAACACACAAAAAACAAGAAATCAGGGAACTGAACTACAGCTAAACCTACCAGATTAAACCACCACACCAGCTTCGTCCCACAGCAGCCTTTTGTTTTAAACTGAATCAAACTTTGTGTTTCCACGATTTCTCCTGCTGATAAAGTAGCATTTTCCACAAGGGGGCGCTACTAGCAACATATGTTACAGCAGAGATGGTACTGATCTCCTGCTGTCTGAATTGAGCTGAACCTCATCACTGTATCTCTCCTATTAATGCACTGAGCAATATATCACATCTATCTATCTATCTATCTATCTATCTATCTATCTATCTATCTATCTATCTATCTATCTATCTATCTGTCTATCTGGTTCTTTATCTCAATTCTGGTTCTTTATCTCAATTCCGGTTGTTTTTCTCTGTCCTGGTTCTTTTTCTTTGTCCTGGTTCTTTATCTCTGTTCTGGTTCTTTATCTCAGTTCTGGTTCGGTACTTTTTCTCTGTTCTGGTTCTTTATCTCAGTTCTGGTTCTGATTCTCAGTTCTGGTTATTTTTCTCTGTTCTTCTTTTCTATCTATGTTCTGTTCATTTCTAAATTATCTCCTTCTTTGCTGGAATATAAATGAGATTGAAACTGTACTCACCTCAAGGGGAGAAGATCCACGCGGTTCTATCTGAGAGTGCTATCTGCGTTCTAGATAGACATCGCACGTCTGAACCCTACAAGGTCCACAAGTCAACTGAGCCGAGCCTCTAGAAACCAGACTCTCTTTAGAGTTCCGTTCTCTTTAGAGTTCACTCCCTACTCCCTATCTAGTGCGCTACGTAGCTCACGTACTAATAGCTTCTCCATCCGAACAGGGCGCTGCCTGTGAAACAGAGAGCCATTTGGGATGCGGCCATAGGCTGTTAGTTAGTGTCCCTCTGAGTTTTTGCACACACAGTTGTTGTTATTGCACATATGAACAGTTTGGTATTGAGTTTTGTGAATCACACACTGAGGGAGGAGTTATAGAGTTTGATGGCCACAGGTAAGAATGACCTCCTGTGGTGCTCTGTGGTCATTTCGGTAGAGTGAGTCTTGAGCTGAATGAGCTCCTGTGTCTCATCACCGTGTCGTAGAGTGGGTGGGAGCCATTGTCCGTAGCGGCCTGCAGCTCAGACGGCGTCCTCCTCTCCGACACGGCCTTCAGCGGGTCCAGCTCCACAGCCGCAGCATCACCGGCCTTGTGGATCAGTTTGCTGAGTCTGTTGGCATCTGCCACCCTCAGCCTGCTTCCCCAGCATGCAACAGCATAGAGGACAGCACTCGCCACCACAGACTCACAGAAGATCCTGAGCATGGTCTGGCAGATGTTGAAGGACCTCAAGCGCCTCAGAAAATAGAGGCGACTTTGGCCCTTCCTGTAGGTCCACCACCAGTTCCTTTGTCTTTGTCACATTGAGCTGCAGGTGGTTCCGCTCGCACCGTGCAACAAAGTCCTTCACCGTCGCCCTGAACTCATCCTCATCACCCCTGCTGATACATCCAACTATTGCAGAGTCATCAGAAAACTTCTGAAGGTGGCAAGTCTCTGTGCAGTAGCTGAAGTCCGTGGTGTAGAGGGTGTATGTCTAACAAATAATAACACATGCGGTTAGTACTGGCATCATGCAGCATTTGGTCAGCAGTAACGTTCAAATCTCTCTTTCGTGTCCATCTCACTCCGATCCACTTCCCAGGACTGACCGTCAGTGACCTTTGCTCAAAACATCACCCTGAAAATCCAGGCGCAGAACGTCTGCCTAAGTGCCGCGTTTCACTCTAGACGCTCTCTGAAAAGGAGAACCCGTGAACTGACCACTTTGTTTTGGCTAATCTCTTACTCTTGGGTTTCACCATAAAAGGGACACCCCACCCATTTTTCAAAATCTCTGCATAATTAAGTGGGTAAGATGTAAACAGAGTCCTTCAGAGCTGCTCCCATTGGTGGTGATAGGAACCAGACGTCCCTCTAAAAGCTCCTACAGAAAGTTCCTACATGAACTGGTTCTGAATTCACTGCCTGATGACTGAGACACTGTTTTATGAGAGTTTAGAGAACTTCAACTCCGTTCATGGTGGAGGGAGACATGCAGGGCGCTGTGCGGCAAAATAGTCCCCAAAGAAAACTCATTATTCCAGATTTTCCACTATTTTCCATCATCAACATTCCATATTAACTCAGAAGACTCGTGTAGGTTCTGGATGGTAAATAAAGTGTCTATATCTGTGTTGTAGTCATGGCGACGCCTGGTTCCCATCACCACCACTGTAAAGACGTCTGAACCGTTTCACGCCAAATTATTCTGGATCCCTGTTTACACCTCACACACTGAGTTATGCTGAATTCTGCAAAACGGGTGGAATTCCCCTTTAAATTACAAGCTTATGTCACGTTGCTGAAGCTTTAGCTCTAAAAACCTGATCCTGGAGTCCCTTTACAGTGTAGAACCTACTGTACTAAACCCAAACACTGACACGAAGCGTCTCTATGGCATTCAACGCCGTTTTGCAATAACGGTCAGATTTCCGCTGAAGCTCCGCCGTGTCGAAAGGTGACCAGAGTGGACAGAGAAATGGACGAGGCATCACCGTTTGTTCTAAGTGGCTTGAGGTTTGTTTTAAAATTTATACACTGCTCAAAAAAATAAAGGGAACACTGAAATAACTCATCCTAGATCTGAATGAATGAAATATTCTCATTGAATACTTTGTTCTGTACAAAGTTGAATGTGCTGACAACAAAATCACAAAAATCATCAATGGAATCAAACTGATTAACCAGTGGAGGCCTGGATTTGGAGTCACACACAGAATTAAAGTGGAAAAACACACGACAGGCTGATCCAACTTTGATGTGATGTCCTTAAAACAAGTCAAAATGAGGCTCAGTGTTGTGTCCGGCCTCCACGTGCCTGTATGACCTCCCTACAACGCCTGGGCAGCTCCTGATGAGGTGGCAGATGGTCTCCTGAGGGATCTCCTCCCAGACCTGGACTAAAGCATCCGTCAACTCCTGGACAGTCTGTGGTGCAACGTGGCGTTGGTGGATGGAGCGAGACATGATGTCCCAGATGTGCTCAATCGGATTCAGGTCTGGGGAACAGGCGGGCCGGTCCATAGCTTCAATGCCTTCATCTTGTAGGAACTGCTGACACACTCCAGCCACATGAGGTCCAGCATTGTCCTGCATTAGGAGGAACCCAGGGCCAACCGCACCAGCATATGGTCTCGCAAGGGGTCTGAGGATCTCATCTCGGTACCTAATGGCAATCAGGCTACCTCTGGCGAGCACATGGAGGGCTGTGCGGCCCTCCAAAGAAATGCCACCCCACACCATTACTGACCCACTGCCAAACCGGTCATGCTGAAGGATGTTGCAGACAGCAGATCGCTCTCCACGGCGTCTCCAGACTCTGTCACGTCTGTCACATGTGCTCAGTGTGAACCTGCTTTCATCTGTGAAGATCACAGGGCACCAGTGGCCAATTTGCCAATCCTGGTGTTCTCTGGCAAATGCCAAGCGTCCTGCATGGTGTTGGGCTGTGAGCACAACCCCCATCTGTGGACGTCGGGCCCTCATACCATCCTCATGGAGTCGGTTTCTAACCGTTTGTGCAGACACATGCACATCTGTGGCCTGCTGGAGGTCATTCTGCAGGGCTCTGGCAGTGCTCCTCCTGTTCCTCCTTGCACAAAGGCGGTGGTAGCGGTCCTGCTGCTGGGTTATTGCCCCCCTACAGCCTCCTCCACGTCTCCTGGTAGGGCCTCCAGCCTCTGGACACGACGCTGACAGACACAGCAAACCTTCTTACCACAGCTCGCATTGATGTGCCATCCTGGATGAGCTGTACTACCTGAGCCACTTGTGTGGGTTGTAGAGTCCGTCTCCTGCTACCACGAGTGTGAAAGACCACCAACATTCAAAAGTGACCAAAACATCAGCCAGAAAGCAGAAAGGTGCTGAGAAGTGGTCTGTGGTCCCACCTGCAGAACCACTCCTTTATTCTTGCTAGTCTTGCTAATCGCCAGTAATTTCCACCTGTTGTCTGTTCCATTTACACAACAGCTGTGAAATTGATTGTCAGTGTTGCTTCCTAAGTGGACAGTTTGATTTCACAGAAGTTTGATTTACTCTGAGTTATATTGAGTTGTTTACACACACACACACACACACACACACACACCTGTATGAGCATCAGGAGTGAAAAACAAGGTGGTTCTGTATAACAGAATATATCAACCCAAGAAAAAAAGACCAATGACGTCCACGTCACCGCTCTGACCTGTCCACCCTCTGCGTTTAGTGACCGGATTACAGAGAAAGCTTCTCTCCTCGTTCAGATACATAACGGCTCGAAGGTCTCGGAGCAGTGACCAAACAACACGGAGCGTCAGAGAACCTGCGGACCCTCATCGCTTCAGAACCATGGGCACTTTTACAGGACAGCAACAGCAAGGAGATCGTCTATAAACGCAGACGCGACTGTCGTCGGTGAATAAATCTCACTGCTGGGACTCGATCGTCTCTATGGGCTTTAATACTCCTCCCAGTACTGGAGACGTTTTCTGTCACTGAGTTTGTGAAGCTGTTTGTCTGTCTGGGTCATTTTATCTGAATCGGTTGGTGTGTTTGTTTCATCTCTTACAGCACACCTAAGAGTTGGTTCTCCAAGGGCTCCTTAGTAAAGACAGTGCCTCTGTGTAGAACCATGAACACTCAAACAACCATCTGCATGATTAAAAGGTTCTTCAGACTGAAGGAGAACGTGTTGTATTTGGTTCTGTACGGCACCAAAGCGCTGCTGCTGTAGTTACGATGTCCAGCTCGTAACAGTAGACGAACCCTTTCTGGTGCTATATAGAACCATATATAGCACGTCAATCTGAAGAACCATCTTTTTTCTAGAGTGTGACACCAGCCCCCAGTTTTTCTCGAGAACAGTGATATGATTAAAGATGTTTTGACAGGTTTCCTGCAAAATTGTAACTTTATTGAAGGAAAAAAGCAGCAAATCTTAAAACTAAAACATTGACGTATTACAGAAGCATTAAAGTCAGGCTTTGGACAGGATTAAAGGGCCAATGTTGTTAATAATTGACCTAAAGAGGTTCATTCGGCAAGAAAACACTAAAAAGTAATAAAAGATGGTGTTTTGCCGAAATGCACTGATTCACTCGCTACACCTGAGACTAAAATGGGCGGGAAGACATCCCGTAGCTAGCTAAATCACCAGTCTCTAGCTAGCTAACGCTAGCTAGCTAGCTACCTATCTAGCAAATTAATTTGGCCTACAGTGAGTTAAGTTAGCCGTTTGTACAGCTTAGTTAAACTACGAAAAAAGCCATCTTGTACATTTTATTACCTTAAGGCCAATGAATATGTACAAGGCCCCTGGAAAAAAAGCTAATTATCAGTTTCGCTAGCTAACCAGCACTAGCTAGTTAGCTACCTAACCTAGCTGAGAGACATCGGCAAACCAAGCTAACGCTAACTACCTAGCTAACAGCTTTGCTAGCTAATTAGATAGCTTAGCTTGGTTGCGTCTTTTTCACCAGCCATTTTTGCAACTTGGTTAAGCGAGCGTTAATAAAACAGGCGTCTTGCAAATATTTCATCACCTTAAGACCAGGATATTGCATGTGTAAGTACAACGAACCTGACAAACCAAATCAGCCTCTCTAGCTAGCTATCTAGCTAATGCTAACTAGCTAAAAGACGTCGACAAACCAAGCTAACGCTAGTGCTAGCTAGCTAGCTAGAGAAGCTGATAATTTGTTTTTTTTCAGGGGTCTTGTACATATACATTGGTCTTAAGGTTAATAAAATGTACAAGATGACAGTTTCATTAATTTATCTAAGGGAACCGCGCAAAAGGCGGAACTGGCCGATGGGGTACGGCCGATAATAGCTTTGCTAGTTAGCGTTAGCTAGCTAGCTAACTAAATAGCTAGAGTTTGGTTTGCCCGACCTCTTTTTAGCCAGCCAGTTTCTACAACTTGGTGAAGCTAATAGAACTGGCGTCTTGTAAACATTTTATGACCACAAGATAATTTTATCGTATGTATACGTGACCCTTCCTATTGGGTGTTCGTCTGCCCTGGTCAGTGATGGACACCGGATTGGGATGATGCAGTTTTTATTAGCCTGTAATGAGTATGGCAACCACAGTATAAGTTTCTGTTCATACTTCGGTCAGCGTACAACACGGCAGCATGCAACCATTCTACTGCCTGAGACTACAGTAGTCTAGATACATCTCCACAATAAACCAATGCCAAGACATAATTCATGACAATAATACAATTACCTTTACAAATTGCTACGATCGTATAGTGGTAGAAGTGCTTGTGTTTCCATATTATATTCAGTTTTTTTAAAAGATTTATACAAGTCTACGTTTTACATTCACATCAGGGTCAATTGTCACAGTATCAATATGAACTATATTTTACAGCTACATCATCCCTTTTTAAATTAGTGGAACATCAACAAAAAGGTAAAATATGAAATAGTGCCATCTGGTGGCGAACACAAAATATGGCACCCAACCCACATGGTGAACTAAAAATAAGCTAGTTAAACCAGCTAGCATTGCTGTGCTCATTCATACCATGAAAATACATAAAAACACGAATAGAACATACCTGTAATGAGTATGGCAACCACAGTATAAGTTTCTGTTCATACCTCGGTCAGCGTACAACTAAGGAAACAGGCTATTGTTAGCACAGTTCAGTTCAGGTTTAGCTTCGAATTTATAACTCTTTAAATAAAGCATCTTGGAAGAGCCCAACTAAGTATACTGGTCTCTGTGACATGTATTTCAATACAATAGGGACAAAAGTCGAGCACTACAACGCTTTACATAGCTTTTGCAGTTTTGCTGAGCTTAACATACAAGGCTGTACTCACCACGGCAGCATGCAACCATTCTACTGCCGAGACTGCACCGATCACCTATATATACAGAAACTGTAATACGCTGACCAACCAGCGGGTGGTGCCAAAACCCATTTAGCAGGAATTTCATAACATAACATTAATACAACTATTGTACACCGTTACATATAGGTGCAAGAAAACTCCATTATAAGGCTGGTTTTCAACTTCACGGACACTTCACTGCTTCCACACTTACCTCACGCCGCTTTATGGCGGTCTCTCTGGCATGGGCATAACTCACAATATGAAGTTCATTTGACTCTTTAAAATATCTGCTTCAGTAAATTAACTTAACGATACTTGTTGAAAGACTAAAAACTCAAACTACAGTTGAAATCCGAAGACTCAACATGAATAGTTAGGGTAAGTAAAGAGTGCAAGTTATCAGAACTAAAGGCTAAATAATGTTTTACAGTGTGGGAAGGCGCATGCGCACGAGAAGGTCCCCAATTGAAACGAAGATTTGTATTGGGTTCATGAATGATGGGTAAATGTATTGAGTTGAAACAATTATATCTAAATGCTTTTAATATTTAAACAATTTGTTCGAGCAAATGAAGCAAAAAAAATAATGTGGCACACCAAAGGTGGGCTTGGGACATTTTTTTGAGTGTAGATAGATAGATAGATAGATAGATAGATAGATTCAAAGACAGACATCTATCTATCTATCTATCTATCTATCTATAACCCTTTAGAAATAAGCATCTTTTGCTGAGCCATTCTGTAGAGCCTGTGCATTGACTCCTCCCACATTTCCCTCTCCCCGCCCCCCTCTCACTCCCCACCTTGCACTCTCCCAGAGTGAGTGTGTCTTCTGAGCTCGTGCAGAGTCGCCATTTTCTAGAGCCGATTAAAAGTTAAAAATGCTGTTAAACCTTTCAAAAGGGACATAAAGAACCCTTATTCCAGTGTTTTCCAGTGTATATGAGCCGTGAGGTGGATAAACTCTCGTCTGTGCTGCTCTATTGTGAAGAGAAACTCCAGTGAGTTCTGATAGTGCCAGATAAAGAGAGATTATGAGTGATAAAGTGTATATTTTTGTGTTATAAAATGTTTAAAATGTTGATAACAGAGTTAAGAGGTTATTATAGCAATCGGAGTATCAGATGTGTGAGTTATAAGATGTTAAGGAGTTCGTTTAACTGAGTTGCAGACTAACAGGCAGAGGCTAGTAGCGATTAGCATTAGCGACTGGCGATTAGCATTAGCGATTGGTTTAGATGTGTAAATATACGATATAAAGTGTAAAATACTGCTGTTTATTGAGTCAGAGTCGAGTTAAGATTCATGTGGTTTCCATACAGTTTTACTGAAGTTAGTACTGTGTCGGACAGGTTGTTTTTTTATTGCTGGGAAAAACGCGCGAACTCTGAGTCCCAGATGGCGAACCACCCCGAGACTACATGTCCCAGAATACGGTGCGAGTGACGTCAGCTGCGTGAGCACACAAGCAGCAGCGCTGAGAGAGAGAGAGAGAGACCCCAGATAAGAGGAGCAAACCTTTGACCCACGCACGCACATAAAAAAACACCAGCCTACCCGGGTAGTGAAGATCGAAACACACCAGCCTACCCGGGTAGTGAAGATCAAAACACACCGGCCTACCCGGGTAGTGAAGATCAAAACACACCGGCCTACCCGGGTAGTGAAGATCGAAACACACCAGCCTACCCGGGTAGTGAAGATCAAAACACACCAGCCTACCCGGGTAGTGAAGATCAAAACACACCGGCCTACCCGGGTAGTGAAGATCAAAACACACCGGCCTACCCGGGTAGTGAAGATCAAAACACACCGGCCTACCCGGGTAGTGAAGATCAAAACACACCGGCCTACCCGGGTAGTGAAGATCAAAACACACCAGCCTACCCGGGTAGTGAAGATCAAAACACACCAGCCTACCCGGGTAGTGAAGATCAAAACACACCGGCCTACCCGGGTAGTGAAGATCGAAACACACCAGCCTACCCGGGTAGTGAAGATCAAAACACACCGGCCTACCCGGGTAGTGAAGATCAAAACACACCGGCCTACCCGGGTAGTGAAGATCAAAACACACCGGCCTACCCGGGTAGTGAAGATCAAAACACACCAGCCTACCCGGGTAGTGAAGATCAAAACACACCAGCCTACCCGGGTAGTGAAGATCAAAACACACCAGCCTACCCGGGTAGTGAAGATCAAAACACACCAGCCTACCCGGGTAGTGAAGATCAAAACACACCAGCCTACCCGGGTAGTGAAGATAGAAACACACCAGCCTACCCGGGTAGTGAAGATAGAAACACACCAGCCTACCCGGGTAGTGAAGATCGAAACACACCAGCCTACCCGGGTAGTGAAGATAGAAACACACCAGCCTACCCGGGTAGTGAAGATAGAAACACACCAGCCTACCCGGGTAGTGAAGATCAAAACACACCAGCCTACCCGGGTAGTGAAGATCAAAACACACCAGCCTACCCGGGTAGTGAAGATCAAAACACACCAGCCTACCCGGGTAGTGAAGATCGAAACACACCAGCCTACCCGGGTAGTGAAGATAGAAACACACCAGCCTACCCGGGTAGTGAAGATCAAAACACACCGGCCTACCCGGGTAGTGAAGATCGAAACACACCAGCCTACCCGGGTAGTGAAGATAGAAACACACCAGCCTACCCGGGTAGTGAAGATAGAAACACACCAGCCTACCCGGGTAGTGAAGATCAAAACACACCAGCCTACCCGGGTAGTGAAGATCAAAACACACCAGCCTACCCGGGTAGTGAAGATCAAAACACAGGCAGCTGATGCACTGGGACAATTTTACACACAAAAGAAAGGAAACGAAGACTAAGAAACAGAACATTGACTTTTAAAGAAAGAAAGAAGAGAAACTGTTGAACTGTTGGGTTCTGTTGAATTGTTTGTTACTGTTCCTCCTCATTTTATACCCCCGCACTTACTCTAATATTTTATTTTATTTTTTTTACTACACGCACAATTACACACACCAAATCATTTGTTAAATTTATAATTGTATCTTTACCTCAATACTTTGTGTTTTATTGCAGTTCTGTCCCAGCCCTCCTCTTAGCGTACCTAGAACAAGATTTGTACTGGTCCAACCCTTGAGATTTAACACTCAGAAAATCTATGGGTTTCATTTCATCATAGTGAGAGCCACTGTGATATACTGTTACACAAAGACTGTGAATTAGCTAATGTAGTTACTGCGTTACGTATACGCGCGCTACATATCTCTCTATCTATCTATCTATCTATCTATATATATCTATCTATCCATCTATCTATATATATCTATCTATCCATCTATATATATATATATATCTATCTATCTATATATATCTATCTATCTGTGTCTATAGAAATACAGAATGATAGACAGACACAAATAGACAAAGAGACAGAAAGACAGGGACAGACAGACAGACAGAGAGATGGATAGATTCAATGACAGAAACACAGGGGACAGACCGATTCACAGATAGATAGACAGATAGATAGATAGACACACAGGCAGACAGACAGGTAGATAGATACATAGATAGACACACAGGCAGACAAATAGTTTCAGACAGACAGGCAGATATATAGACAGACAGACAGATCTAAAAGGTAAGAACATTTTTCCTGATGTCAATCATGATATTGAGGGTTTAATTAAGCCCTGGAGATCTACCACTAATATTAGGATGTACATAAAAGGTCTCCAGAACCAGGATTGGGCACCCTTGATATAACTACTGCTACTGGGATAAAATATTACAATATTAAAACTGCTTTTTAAAAAAATCCTTACCTTTTTGAAGAGTGTTGGCATCTTAAGATGGGAGAAGAGGCCCTTGCGCTTCTTTGAGTGTGCGCTCTTCACCTCCTCAGGCACTGGAGTTGAAGCATCTGCATCTAGATGCTTCCGTAGGGCAGTCATCAGGGCCTCATCAAATGTGGAGTCTTGAGGGTTCAAGGCCTTATGCAGAGAACCTTCCTCCCCAAACCATTGAAGAAGCTCAACAAACGTCCCATTTAGAACTTCCTCTAGCTTTGCAGAACTAGAGGATGCAGAGAGCTCTCTGAGAATTCTCTCAGTCAGTTCTTTTGGACTGTTGGAGCTTGCCAGGTCCGATGAAGACAGTTCCAAGTGCCTCAGGATCCGAAGGACCAGCCAAGTTGTCAGGCAGGCATGATGCTGTCTGTCCAAGACCACTGGTTCCTCTTTGTTAGAGGAAGAGGGACCAGACTGAACCACTGAAGGATCCAACTCATAATCAGACCGTTCTGATATGTTGTCCATTATGGTGTTCAAAATTGGACTGGAGAACAGGTCCACTGTCATCAAACACTCACTTCCTGAGGAGAACCTGCTTCTGCGTTCCGAAGAACTTCCTCTGCAATGTTAGACTCTTCTGAGATTTAAAAACACACAAAAAACAAGAAATCAGGGAACTGAACTACAGCTAAACCTACCAGATTAAACCGCCACACCAGCTTCGTCCCACAGCAGCCTTTTGTTTTAAACTGACTCAAACTTTGTGTTTCCACGATTTCTCCTGCTGATAAAGTAGCATTTTCCACAAGGGGGCGCTACTAGCAACATATGTTACAGCAGAGATGGTACTGATCTCCTGCTGTCTGAACTGAGCTGAACCTCATCACTGTATCTCTCCTATTAATGCACTGAGCAATATATCACATCTATCTATCTGTCTGTCTGTCTACATGTCTGTCTCTCTGTCTGTCTATCTGGTTCTTTATCTCAATTCTGGTTCTTTATCTCAATTCCGGTTGTTTTTCTCTGTCCTGGTTCTTTATCTCAGTTCTGGTTCTGATTCTCAGTTCTGGTTCTGATTCTCAGTTCTGGTTATTTTTCTCTGTTCTTCTTTTCTATCTATGTTCTGTTCATTTCTAAATTATCTCCTTCTTTGCTGGAATATAAATGAGATTGAAACTGTACTCACCTCAAGGGGAGAAGATCCACGCGGTTCTATCTGAGAGTGCTATCTGCGTTCTAGATAGACGTCGCACGTCTGAACCCTACAAGGTCCACAAGTCAACTGAGCCGAGCCTCTAGAAACCACACTCTCTTTAGAGTTCACTCCCTACTCCCTATCTAGTGCGCTACGTAGCTCACGTACTAATAGCTTCTCCATCCGAACAGGGCGCTGCCTGTGAAACAGAGAGCCATTTGGGATGCGGCCATAGGCTGTTAGTTAGTGTCCCTCTGAGTTTTTGCACACACAGTTGTTGTTATTGCACATATGAACAGTTTGTTTGTTACTGTTCCTCCTCATTTTATACCCCCGCACTTACTCTAATATTTTATTTTATTTTTTTTACTACACGCACAATTACACACACCAAATCATTTGTTAAATTTATAATTGTATCTTTACCTCAATACTTTGTGTTTTATTGCAGTTCTGTCCCAGCCCTCCTCTTAGCGTACCTAGAACAAGATTTGTACTGGTCCAACCCTTGAGATTTAACACTCAGAAAATCTATGGGTTTCATTTCATCATAGTGAGAGCCACTGTGATATACTGTTACACAAAGACTGTGAATTAGCTAATGTAGTTACTGCGTTACGTATACGCGCGCTACATATCTCTCTATCTATCTATCTATCTATCTATATATATATCTATCTATCCATCTATCTATATATATCTATCTATCCATCTATATATATATATATATATATATATCTATCTATCTATATATATCTATCTATCTGTGTCTATGTGTCTATAGAAATACAGAATGATAGACAGACACAAATAGACAAAGAGACAGAAAGACAGGGACAGACAGAGAGATGGATAGATTCAATGACAGAAACACAGGGGACAGACCGATACACAGATAGATACATAGATAGACACACAGGCAGACAAATAGTTTCAGACACACAGGCAGATATATAGACAGACAGACAGACAGACAGATCTAAAAGGTAAGAACATTTTTCCTGATGTCAATCATGATATTGAGGGTTTAATTAAGATTCCAGGAGGCAAATTTATTTATTCCATGTTTATTCATAAAAGGGCAGTTCAGAGTGCTTTTCAAAGTGTTAAATAAAAGCACAAGAAAAAGTACAATAAAAGAAGGGGGGAAACAAATGAATTTAATTTTGGACCCAGGTTTCTGACTTGGTCTTTCTGTATTGGAGCTCTGAAGTGTGCACTGATCTTCAGTCATTCCTCCTCTCGGCCAAACAATACAACGTCTGTGTTGATTTAGCCTGGAGGAAATGCTGACCGATCCTTTAATACAGTTCAGGATCTGTTTCCACAGCACATTTTACAACGAGCGTCACAAAGCAGGTTCAGAGAAAATCCAGGTCTGAGCCCCAAGTGAGCAAGCCGAGGGCGACAGTGGCAAGGAAAAACTCCCTAAGAGCGAGAAGAAGAAACCTTGAGAGGAACCAAGACTCAAATGGGGAACCCATCCTCCTCTGGTAGACTCAGGATTTGCTCTGTGCTCTGACACAAAGTATCAATGGGACCACAGTCATTTGGTCAGAGAGTGAAGTAAACCTGGGTGTCGTCAGGATCACCGTGACAAGGGTGTTTTCTGGCAGGATTCAGCCTAAAGGTAATGGTGCACACAGTCATTAACGACCTCTGACAGGACAGATGCCCAGATGCCATAGCAGAAGACGCATGATTTCCTGAAGCAGGAGAACATCCTGCTGAAAATGCATCGTCTCCTAGGCATCTCCTTCTCCTCCGCATTGCTGGATCCACCTGCAGAAAGAAGACCTCACATTCAGGGTTTGCATATCAAATAATTGAAAAGGCTATTAAAATGTGTAAAGTGATATTGCCATTCATCTTAGCCTTTTTAAAATATAAACTATGTATGATTTGATTGACAATGTAAACTTACCCATAGCAGCAGTGCGACCACTCTGCAAAGGGTCCTGATCTGCATGCCCAACCTTGTTCTTTCTGGATATCTGTGATACAACACATTGATCATATTATCAACCTCATAATCATGTCCTGAAACAATTCAATGTGTTTATATTATAAACATTATTCATATTATGTAAATAATATAATAACATTAAGGGTGCCCAGTCCTAGGCCTGGAGATCTACCACCAATATTAGGATGTACATAAAAGGTCTCCAGAACCAGGATTGGGCACCCTTGATATAACTACTGCTACTGGGATAAAATATTACAATATTAAAACTGCTTTTTAAAAAAATCCTTACCTTTTTGAAGAGTGTTGGCATCTTAAGATGGGAGAAGAGGCCCTTGTGCTTCTTAGAGTGTGCACTCTTCACCTCCTCAGTTTCAGGCACTGGAGTTGAAGCATCTGCATCTAGATGCTTCCGTAGGGCAGTCATCAGGGCCTCATCAAATGTGGAGTCTCGAGGGTTCAAGGCCTTATGCAGAGAACCTTCCTCCCCAAACCATTGAAGAAGCTCAACAAACGTACCATTTAGAACTTCCTCTAGCTTTGCAGAACTAGAGGATGCAGAGAGCTCTCTGAGAATTCTCTCAGTCAGTTCTTTTGGACTGTTGGAGCTTGCCAGGTCCGATGAAGACAGTTCCGAGTGCCTCAGGATCCGAAGGACCAGCCAAGTTGTCAGGCAGGCATGATGCTGTCTGTCTGAGACCAATGGTTCCTCTTTGTTAGAGGAAGAGGGACCAGACTGAACCACTGAAGGATCCAACTCATAATCAGACCGTTCTGATATGTTGTCCATTATGCTGTTCAAAATTGGACTGGAGAACGCTCACTTCCTAAGGAGAACCTACTTCTGTGTTCCGAAGAACTTCCTCTGCAATGTTAGACTCTTCTGAGATTTAAAAACACACAAAAAACAAGAAATCAGGGAACTGAACTACAGCTAAACCTACCAGATTAAACCGCCACACCAGCTTCGTCCCACAGCAGCCTTTTGTTATAACAGACACAAACTTTGTGTTTCCACGATTTCTCCTGCTGACAAAGTAGCATTTTCCACAAGGGGGCGCTACTAGCAACATATGTTACAGCAGAGATGGTACTGATCTCCTGCTGTCTGAACTGAGCTGAACCTCATCACTGTATCTCTCCTATTAATGCATTGAGCAATATATCACATCTATCTATCTATCTATCTATCTATCTATCTATCTATCTATCTATCTATCTATCTGGTTCTTTATCTCAATTCTGGTTCTTTATCTCAATTCTGGTTGTTTTTCTCTGTCCTGGTTCTTTTTCTTTGTCCTGGTTCTTTATCTCTGTTCTGGTTCTTTATCTCAGTTCTGGTTCGGTTCTTTTTCTCTGTTCTGGTTCTTTATCTCAGTTCTGGTTCGGTTCTTTTTCTCTGTTCTGGTTCTTTATCTCAGTTCTGGTTCTGATTCTCAGTTCTGGTTATTTTTCTCTGTTCTTCTTTTCTATCTATGTTCTGTTCATTTCTAAATTATCTCCTTCTTTGCTGGAATGTAAATGAGATTGAAACTGTACTCACCTCAAGGGGAGAAGATCCACGCGGTTCTATCTGAGAGTGCTATCTGCGTTCTAGATAGACGTCGCACGTCTGAACCCTACAAGGTCCACAAGTCAACTGAGCCGAGCCTCTAGAAACCAGACTCTCTTTAGAGTTCCGTTCTCTTTAGAGTTCACTCCCTACTCCCTATCTAGTGCGCTACGTAGCTCACGTACTAATAGCTTCTCCATCCGAACAGGGCGCTGCCTGTGAAACAGAGAGCCATTTGGGATGCGGCCATAGGCTGTTAGTTAGTGTCCCTCTGAGTTTTTGCACACACAGTTGTTGTTATTGCACATATGAACAGTTTGGTATTGAGTTTTGTGAATCACACACTGGGGGCGGAGATATAGAGTTTGACGGCCACAGGTAAGAATGACCTCCTGTGGCGCTCTGTGGTCATTTCGCTCCTGTGTCTCATCACCGTGTCGTAGAGTGGGTGGGAGCCATTGTCCATAATGGCCTTCAGCTTAGACAGCGTCCTCCTCTCCGACACGGCCGTCAGCGAGTCCAGCTCCACACCCACAACATCACCGGCCTTGTGGATCAGTTTGCTGAGTCTGTTGGCATCTGCCACCCTCAGCCTGCTTCCCCAGCATGCAACAGCATAGAGGACAGCACTCGCCACCACAGACTCATAGAAGATCCTGAGCGTAGTCCAGCAGATGTTGAAGGACCTCAGGCGCCTCAGAGGCGACTTTGGCCCTTCCTGTAGGTCCACCACCAGTTCCTTTGTCTTTGTCACATTGAGCTGCAGGTGGTTCCGCTCGCACCGTGCAACAAAGTCCTTCACCGTCGCCCTGAACTCATCCTCATCACCCCTGCTGATACATCCAACTATTGCAGAGTCATCAGAAAACTTCTGAAGGTGGCAAGTCTCTGTGCAGTAGCTGAAGTCCGTGGTGTAGAGGGTGTATGTCTAACAAATAATAACACATGCGGTTAGTACTGGCATCATGCAGCATTTGGTCAGCAGTAATGTTCAAATCTCTCTTTCGTGTCCATCTCACTCCGATCCACTTCCCAGGACTGACCGTCAGTGACCTTTGCTCAAAACATCACCCTGAAAATCCAGGCGCAGAACGTCTGCGCTGTAACAAGTGCCGCGTTTCACTCTAGATGCTCTCTGAAAAGGAGAACCCGTGAACTGACCACTTTGTTTTGGCTAATCTCTTACTCTTGGGTTTCACCATAAAAGGGACACCCCACCCATTTTTCAAAATCTGCATAATTAAGTGGGTAAGATGTAAACAGAGTCCTTCAGAGCTGCTCCCATTGGTGGTGATAGGAACCAGACGTCCCTCTAAAAGCTCCTACAGAAAGTTCCTACATGAACTGGTTCTGAATTCACTGCCTGATGACTGAGACACTGTTTTATGAGAGTTTAGAGAACTTCAACTCCATTCATGGTGGAGGGAGACATGCAGGGCGCTGGGTGGCAAAATAGTCCCCAAAGAAAACTCATTATTCCAGATTTTCCACTATTTTCCATCATCAACATTCCATATGAACTCAGAAGACTCGTGTAGGTTCTCTGGAGGTTCTGGATGGTAAATAAAGTGTCTATATCTGTGTTGTAGTCATGGCGACGCCTGGTTCCCATCACCACCACTGTAAAGACGTCTGAACCATTTCACGCCAAATTATTCTGGATCCCTGTTTACACCTCACACACTGAGTTATGCTGAATTCTGCAAAACGGGTGGAATTCCCCTTTAAATTACAAGCTTATGTCACGTTGCTGAAGCTTTAGCTCTAAAAACCTGATCCTGGAGTCCCTTTACAGTGTAGAACCTACTGTACTAAACCCAAACACTGACACAAAGCGTCTCTATGGCATTCAACGCCGTTTTGCGATAATGGTCAGATTTCCGCTGAAGCTCCGCCGTGTCGAAAGGTGACCAGAGTGGACAGAGAAATGGACGAGGCATCACCGTTTGTTCTAAGTGGCTTGAGGTTTGTTTTAAAATTTATACACTGCTCAAAAAAATAAAGGGAACACTGAAATAACACATCCTAGATCTGAGTGAATGAAATATTCTCATTGAAGACTTTGTTCTGTACAAAGTTGAATGTGCTGACAACAAAATCACAAAAATCATCAATGGAATCAAATTTATTAACCAGTGGAGGCCTGGATTTGGAGTCACACACAGAATTAAAGTGGAAAAACACACGACAGGCTGATCCAACTTTGATGTGATGTCCTTAAAACAAGTCAAAATGAGGCTCAGTGTTGTGTGTGGCCTCCACGTGCCTGTATGACCTCCCTACAACGCCTGGGCAGCTCCTGATGAGGTGGCAGATGGTCTCCTGAGGGATCTCCTCCCAGACCTGGACTAAAGCATCCGCCAACTCCTGGACAGTCTGTGGTACAACGTGGCTTTGGTGGATGGAGCGAGACATGATGTCCCAGATGTGCTCAATCGGATTCAGGTCTGGGGAACAGGCGGGCCAGTCCATAGCTTCAATGCCTTCATCTTGCAGGAACTGCTGACACACTCCAGCCACATGAGGTCTAGCATTGTCCTGCGTTAGGAGGAACCCAGGGCCAACCGCACCAGCATATGGTCTCGCAAGGGGTCTGAGGATCTCATCTCGGTACCTAATGACAGTCAGGCTCCCTCTGGCGAGCACATGGAGGGCTGTGTGGCCCTCCAAAGAAATGCCACCCCACACCATTACTGACCCACTGCCAAACCGGTCCTGCTGAAGGATGTTGCAGGCAGCAGATCGCTCTCCACGGCGTCTCCAGACTCTGTCACGTCTGTCACATGTGCTCAGTGTGAACCTGCTTTCATCTGTGAAGATCACAGGGCACCAGTGGCCAATTTGCCAATCCTGGTGTTCTCTGGCAAATGCCAAGCGTCCTGCACGGTGTTGGGCTGTGAGAACAACCCCCATCTGTGGACGTCGGGCCCTCATACCATCCTCATGGAGTCGGTTTCTAACCGTTTGTGCAGACACATGCACATTTGTGGCCTGCTGGAGGTCATTCTGCAGGGCTCTGGCAGCTCCTCCTGTTCCTCCTTGCACAAAGGCGGTGGTAGCGGTCCTGCTGCTGGGTTGTTGCCCCCCTACAGCCTCCTCCACGTCTCCTGGTAGGGCCTCCAGCCTCTGGACATGACGCTGACAGACACAGCAAACCTTCTTACCACAGCTCGCATTGATGTGCCATCCTGGATGAGCTGCACTACCTGAGCCACTTGTGTGGGTTGTAGAGTCCGTCTCCTGCTACCACGAGTGTGAAAGACCACCAACATTCAAAAGTGACCAAAACATCAGCCAGAAAGCAGAAAGGTGCTGAGAAGTGGTCTGTGGTCCCACCTGCAGGACCACTCCTTTATTGAGTGTGTCTTGCTAATCGCCGGTAATTTCCACCTGTTGTCTGTTCCATTTACACAACAGCTGTGAAATTGATGGTCAGTGTTGCTTCCTAAGTGGACAGTTTGATTTCACAGCAGTTTGATTTACTTGGAGTTATATTGAGTTGTTTACACACACACACACACACACACACACACACACACACACACACACACACACACACACACACACACACCTGTATGAGCATCAGGAGTGAAAAACAAGGTGGTTCTGTATAACAGAATATATCAACCCAAGAAAAAAAGACCAGTGACGTCCACGTCGCCGCTCTGACCTGTCCACCCTCTGCGTTTAGTGACCGGATTACAGAGAAAGCTTCTCTCCTCGTTCAGATACATAACGGCTCAAAGGTCTCGGAGCAGTGACCAAACCACACGGAGCGTCAGAGAACCTGCGGACCCTCATCGCTTCAGAACCATGGGCACTTTTACAGGACAGCAACAGCAAGGAGATCGTCTATAAACGCAGACGCGACTGTCGTCGGTGAATAAATCTCACTGCTGGGACTCGATCGTCTCTGTGGGCTTTAATACTCCTCCCAGTACTGGAGACGTTTTCTGTCACTGAGTTTGTGAAGCTGTTTGTCTGTCTGGGTCATTTTATCTGAATCGGTTGGTGTGTTTGTTTCATCTCTTACAGCACACCTAAGAGTTGGTTCTCCAAGGGTTCCTTAGTAAAGACAGTGCCTCTGTGTAGAACCATGAACACTCAAACAACCATCTGCATGATTAAAAGGTTCTTCAGACTGAAGCAGAACGTGTTGTATTTGGTTCTATACGGCACCAAAGCGCTGCTGCTGTAGTTACGATGTCCAGCTCGTAACAGTAGACAAACCCTTTCTGGTGCTATATAGAACCATATATAGCACGTCAATCTGAAGAACCATCTTTTTTCTAGAGTGTGACACCAGCCCCCAGTTTTTCTCGAGAACAGTGATATGATTAAAGATGTTTTGACAAGTTTCCTGCAAAATTGTAACTTTATTGAAGGAAAAAAGCAGCAAATCTTAAAACTAAAACATTGACGTATTACAGAAGCATTAAAGTCAGGCTTTGGACAGGATTAAAGGGCCAATGTTGTTAATAATTGACCTAAAGAGGTTCATTCGGCAAGAAAACACTAAAAAGTAATAAAAGATGGTGTTTTGCCGAAATGCACTGATTCACTCGCTACACCTGAGACTAAAATGGGCGGGAAGACATCCCGTAGCTAGCTAAATCACCAGTCTCTAGCTAGCTAACGCTAGCTAGCTAGCTACCTATCTAGCAAATTAATTTGGCCTACAGTGAGTTAAGTTAGCCGTTTGTACAGCTTAGTTAAACTACGAAAAAAGCCATCTTGTACATTTTATTACCTTAAGACCAATGAATATGTACAAGGCCCCTGGAAAAAAAGCTAATTATCAGTTTCGCTAGCTAACCAGCACTAGCTAGTTAGCTACCTAACCTAGCTGAGAGACGTCGGCAAACCAAGCTAACGCTAACTACCTAGTTAACAGCTTTGCTAGCTAATTAGATAGCTTAGCTTGGTTGCGTCTTTTTCGCCAGCCATTTTTGCAACTTGGTTAAGCGAGCGTTAATAAAACAGGCGTCTTGCAAACATTTCATCACCTTAAGACCAGGATATTGCATGTGTAAGTACAACGAACCTGACAAACCAAATGATCAGCCTCTCTAGCTAGCTATCTAGCTAATGCTAACTAGCTAAAAGACGTCGACAAACCAAGCTAACGCTAGTGCTAGCTAGCTAGCTAGAGAAGCTGATCATTTGTTTTTTTTCAGGGGTCTTGTACATATACATTGGTCTTAAGGTTAATAAAATGTACAAGATGACAGTTTCATTAATTTATCTAAGGGAACCGCGCAAAAGGCGGAACTGGCCGATGGGGTACGGCCGATAATAGCTTTGCTAGTTAGCGTTAGCTAGCTAGCTAACTAAATAGCTAGAGTTTGGTTTGCCCGACCTCTTTTTAGCCAGCCAGTTTCTACAACTTGGTGAAGCTAATAGAACTGGCGTCTTGTAAACATTTTATGACCACAAGATAATTTCATTGTATGTATAGGTGCAAGTAAACTCCATTATAAGGCTGGTTTTCAACTTCACGGACAATTCACTGCTTCCACACTTACCTCACGCCACTTTATGGTGGTCTCTCTGGCATGGGCATAACTCACAATATGCTGCTGGTCCAGATGGCGTTCCTGGACGTGTCCTCAGAGCGTGCGCTGGACAGTTAGCCAAGGTCTTCACCGATATCTTCAACTTATCACTGGCCCAGGCTGCTGTTCCGGCATGCTGGAAGACATCCACCATCATACCGGTGCCAAAGTGCTCATCTGCTGCATGTCCTAATGACTTCCGCCCAGTCGCACTCACCCCCATTGTGATGAAGTGCTTTGAGAAACTGGTCCTCAGCCACCTAAAGACAGTGCTCCCACCATCCCTGGACTCCCACCAGTTTGCATACCGTGCAAACAGGTCGACTGAGGATGCAATTTCCACTGCTCTTCACTCTGCCCTCACCCATCTGGATGAAAGGAACACCTACATCCACATGCTGTTCATCGACCTCAGCTCTGCTTTTAACACGGTCATCCCAACTAGGCTGGTCACCAAGCTCAGCGACCTGGGAATCAGCACCCCCATGTGTAACTGGGTTTTGGAATTCCTGACAGACCGACCCCAGTCTGTGAGATTGGTCAGTCATATGTCTACCACCATCACCCTGAACACTGGTGTGCCGCAAGGCTGTGTGCTGAGCCCTCTGCTCTTCTCCCTGTTCACCCACGATTGTGTTCCTCTGCACACATCTAACATCTTCATCAAGTTTGCAGACGACACCACTGTGGTTGGCCACATCAGGAACAACAATGAATCGGCCTACAGGGAGGAGATCCAGCACCTGACTTCCTGGTGCACCACCAACAACCTCATCCTGAACACAGGCAAAACCAAAGAACTCATCGTGGACTATCGGAAAACCAAGGGCTGCACACACTCTCCTGTCTACATCAACGGAGCAGAGGTAGAACGTGTGTCCAGCTTTAGGTTCCTGGGAATCCACATCTCGGCAGACCTTTCATGGTCCTTCAACACCTCCCATCTCATCAAGAAGGCACAGCAGCGTCTTTACTTCCTGAGGAGACTAAAACAAGACCGGCTGTCTCCTCAGATCCTCACAAATTTTTACAGATGCACCATCGAGAGCATACTGACCAACTGTGTGACCGTGTGGTACAGTAGCTCCACTGTGGCAGAGAGGAAATCCCTGCAGAGGATAGTAAAGACTGCTCAGCGCATCACAGGCGTGCAGCTCCCTGCCATCAAAGACATTCACCACCAGCGCTGTGTGCGCAGAGCACACAGCATCATTAAGGACCCCTCCCACCCCAACCACAAACTGTTCAACCTACTTCCATCCGGGAGGAGATACAAGAGCATCCGGGCCAGAACCAGTCGGCTCAGGTCCAGCTTCTTTCCCTCCACAATCACTCTGCTGAACTCCACACCTCGCTGATATCACTACCACTCATACTGCACACAGCGGACTATGAACACTGCCTTTCATACTACACTCACCAATCAGAGCTGTTGTTTTATTCATTATTATTACCATCGCACAAATGTAACATTCTACTGCCATGTAAACAACACATCGCAACAGTTATTCTATACAGTGTACATCTCCAACATGTTCATGTATATATCTACACACCTATAATCTATTTTTTTGCATATCTATAAGTAATTTATTCTATATACTGTAATGTTGCACTATACCTATTTATTGCACACTTGCACACTCTCTTTTTGCACTATTGCTACTATTTGCACTTCTGGTAGATGCTAACTGCATTTCGTTGCCATGTACTTGTACGGAGTAATGACAATAAAGTTGAATCTATCTATCTATCTATCTATCTATCAATATGAAGTTCATTTGACTCTTTAAAATATCTGCTTCAGTAAATTAACTTAACGATACTTGTTGAAAGACTAAAAACTCAAACTACAGTTGAAATCCGAAGACTCAACATGAATAGTTAGGGTAAGTAAAGAGTGCAAGTTATCAGAACTAAAGGCTAAATAATGTTTTACAGTGTGGGAAGGCGCATGCGCACGAGAAGGTCCCCAATTGAAACGAAGATTTGTATTGGGTTCATGAATGATGGGTAAATGTATTGAATTGAAACAATTATATCTAAATGCTTTTAATATTTAAACAATTTGTTTGAGCAAATCAAGCAAAAAAAATAATGTGGCACACCAAAGGTGGGCTTGGGACATTTTTTTGAGTGTGTATAGATAGATAGATAGATAGATAGATAGATAGATAGATATAAAAGGTAAGAACATTTTTCCTGATGTCAATCATGATATTGAGGGTTTAATTAAGATTCCAGGAGGCAAATTTATTTATTCCATGTTTATTCATAAAAGGGCAGTTCAGAGTGCTTTTCAAAGTGTTAAATAAAAGCACAAGAAAAAGTACAATAAAAGAAGGGGGGAAACAAATGAATTGAAAAGAAGTGCAAAGTCAAAACAGAAAGTATGAAAGATGCGTGAGATAAAAAGAAGAGACTGAGTTTAACGACTTAAAGACAAATTAGGGGCAAATCTGAGATCTTCTGGCAGCCGATTCCAGCAGCAGGCGAGCTGGTTTACAGTGGCCAAAAATGTTGAAACAGAGGTTTAGGGTTAAACAGGTGAAGGCTGACATCCTGCATTGCTCGGGGAATCCGTGTTATCGCAGAATTTAAACTTTGGAAATTTTGGAAATTAAATTTTGGACCCAGGTTTCTGACTTGGTCTTTCTGTATTGGAGCTCTGAAGTGTGCACTGATCTTCAGTCATTCCTCCTCTTGGCCAAACAATACAACGTCTGTGTTGATTTAGCCTGGAGGAAATGCTGACCGATCCTTTAATACAGTTCAGGATCTGTTTCCACAGCACATTTTACAACGAGATTCAGAGAAAATCCAGGTCTGAGCCCCAAGTGAGCAAGCCAAGGGCGACAGTGGCAAGGAAAAACTCCCTAAGAGCGAGAAGAAGAAACCTTGAGAGGAACCAAGACTCAAATGGGGAACCCATCCTCCTCTGGTAGACTCAGGATTTGCTCTGAGCTCTGACACAAAGTATCTATGGCACCACAGTCATTTGGTCAGAGAGTGAAGTAAACCTGGGTGTCGTCAGGATCACCGTGACAAGGGATTTTGTTTTCTGGCAGGATTCAGCCTAAAGGTAATGGTGCACACAGTCATTAACGACCTCTGACAGGACAGATGCCCAGATGTCATAGCAGAAGACGCATGATTTCCTGAAGCAGGAGAACATCCTGCTGAAAATGCATCGTCTCCTAGGCATCTCCTTCTCCTCCGCATTGCTGGATCCACCTGCAGAAAGAAGACCTCACATTCAGGGTTTGCATATCAAATAATTGAAAAGGCTATTAAAATGTGTAAAGTGATATTGCCATTCATCTTAGCCTTTTTAAAATATAAACTATGTATGATTTGATTGACAATGTAAACTTACCCATAGCAGCAGTGCGACCACTCTGCAAAGGGTCCTGATCTGCATGTCCAACCTTGTTCTTTCTGGATATCTGTGATACAACACATTGATCATATTATCAACCTCATAATCATGTCCTGAAACAATTCAATGTGTTTATATTATAAACATTATTCATATTATGTAAATAATATAATAACATTAAGGGTGCCCAGTCCTAGGCCTGGAGATCTACCACCAATATTAGGATGTACATAAAAGGTCTCCAGAACCAGGATTGGGCACCATTGATATAACTACTGCTACTGGGATAAAATATTACAATATTAAAACTGCTTTTTAAAAAATCCTTACCTTTTTGAAGAGTGTTGGCATCTTAAGATAGGAGAAGAGGCCCTTGCGCTTCTTAGAGAGTGTGCGCTCTTCACCTCCTCAGTTTCAGGCACTGGAGTTGAAGCATCTGCATCTAGATGCTTCCGTAGGGCAGTCATCAGGGCCTCATCAAATGTGGAGTCTCGAGGGTTCAAGGCCTTATGCAGAGAACCTTCTTCCCCAAACCATTGAAGAAGCTCAACAAACGTCCCATTTAGAACTTCCTCTAGCTTTGAACAACTAGAGGATGCAGAGAGCTCTCTGAGAATTCTCTCAGTCAGTTCTTTTGGACTGTTGGAGCTTGCCAGGCCCGATGAAGACCAAGTGCCTCAGGATCCGAAGGACCAGCCAAGTTGTCAGACAGGCATGATGCTGTCTGTTCCTTTGTTAGAGGAAGAGGAACCAGACTGAACCACTGAAGGATCCAACTCATAATCAGACAGTTCTGATATGTTGTCCATTATGGTGTTCAAAATTGGACTGGAGAACAGGACCACTCTGTCATCAAATGCTCACTTCCTGAGGAGAACCTGCTCCTGTGTTCCGAAGAACTTCCTCTGCAATGTTAGACTCTTCTGAGATTTAAAAACACACAAAAAACAAGAAATCAGGGAACTGAACTACAGCTCCTATTAATGCACTGAGCAATATATCACATCTATCTATCTAGCTATCTGTCTGTCTGTCTGTCTGTCTAGATGTCTGTCTATCTGGTTCTTTATCTAAATTCTGGTTCTTTATCTCTGTCCTGGCTCTTTTTCTCTGTCCTGGCTCGGTTCTTTTTCTCTGTCCTGGTTCGGTTCTTTTTCTCTGTCCTGGTTCGGTTCTTTTTCTCTGTCCTGGTTCGGTTCTTTTTCTCAGTTCTTCTTTTCTATCTATGTTCTGTTCATTTCTAAATTATCTCCTTCTTTGCTGGAATGTAAATGAGATTGAAACTGTACTCACCTCAAGGGGAGAAGATCCACACGGTTCTATCTGAGAGTGCCATCTGCGTTCTAGATAGACGTCGCACATCTGAACCGTACAAGGTCCACAAGTCAACTGAGCAGAGCCTTGCAACGTCCGCTATTCGTCCCCGCCCCTTTGTGACGACATTCGACACCCAGGATGGGCAGCTGATCAGCTCGGCAGAGAAAGGAAAGAAAAACACAGAGTCAGTTCTGTAAAGAGTGGCTGACCACAGATTACAGTAAAACAGAGCAGCAGAGACTCCAGCAGGTCCAGATGTGACAGGGAGACTAATCACCAAATGCTTGACTGTACAAATAAGATTTTGGCCTAGACTTAAAGACTGAGGCTGTGTCTGATTCCCGAATATTAACAGGAAGGTTATTCCAGAGCTGGGGGGCTTTGTATGAGAAGCTCTCCCCCCTGATGGAGCTTTATTAATTCTAGGTACCAGTAGTGAGCAGCACCTTGTGATCTAAGTAGGCGTGATGGTTCATAATGGGAGAGAAGGTCACTCAGGTACTGAGGGGCGAGTCCGTTTAGAGCTTTATAGGTCAGTAATAGGATTTTATAATCAGTGTGGAATTTAACTGGTAACCAGTGCAGGGCTGATAAAACTGGACTGACCTGGTCGAACTTTCTGGTTCTTGTGAGACTCTGGCTGCAGCGTTCTGGACCAGCTGAAGCTTGTTAAGGCTTTTGCTGGGACGTCCAGACAGCAGGGCATTACAATAATCTAGCCTTGAAGTAATAAAAGCATGAACTAGCTTTTCTGCGTCCTGTAGAGATCATGCATTTCTTAATTTAGCGATATTGCGGAGATACAGGACGGCTGTTCTAGTGATATTAGATATATGTGTGTCGAAGGACAGATCAGCGTCTATCATGACACCAAGACTTTTAACAGATAGGCTTGATGAAACTGAGAGATTGTTAAGTTTTAGTGTTGAGTTAGACAGTTTGTTTCTGGCTAATTTTGAACCAAGAAGCAGGACCTCTGTTTTATCTGAGTTAAGTAGCAGAAAATTGCTTTACATCCAATCTTTTATGTCTTTTATACAGTCCTCAATCTTGCCAAGTTTGATTTTGTCATCCGGTTTGCTTGATATATATAACTGGGTGTCATCGGCATAGCAGTGGAAATTTATGCCGTGTTTACTGATAATGGTGCCTAATGGTAGCATATATATTTTGAATAATATAGGTCCTAAAACAGAGCCTTGTGGAACACCATACATTACTTTTGCACGAACAGATGATTCGCCCTTTACATTAACGAACTGACAGATCAGTGAGGCAGGACCTGAACCAGGAAAGAGCTGTTCCTGTTACCCCTACATGGTTTTCTAGTCTATCTAGTAGGATAGAGTGGTCTATTGTGTCGAATGCTGCACTAAGGTCAAGGAGGACTAACGACGACACATTTCCTTGGTCCGTGAATAATAGAAGATCATTTATAATTTTTACTAATGCTGTTTCTGTACTGTGATGTGGCCTAAAACCAGACTGAACTTTTTCATGTAGATTATTCCTATGCAAATAAGAGCTTAATTGTTTGGTTACCACTTTTTCCAGGATCTTCGATATGAAGGGGAGATTTGAGATGGGTCTATAATTTGATAGTTCACAGGGATCGAGGTTAGCTTTCTTAATCAACGGTCTAATTACTGCAAGTTTAAGAGTTTTTGGGATGTATCCGAGGCTAAGAGAGGAGTTTATTATTGACAGAATAGGCTTAGTTATTTCTGGTAAGATTTCCTTGAGTAGACCTGTAGGAATTGGGTCCAGAATACAGGTCGATGGTTTTGCAGAAGAAACTATTTTAACTAGTTCATTTTCTTGGAGTAATGTAAACGATTCCAGCCTCTGCAGTGACTCTAATATTCCCAGGGTCTAGACTGGAATTATAAGCCAGCATGTTTGTGGAATTTAACTGTGTGTTCAGAATTTTCTGTCTAATTTTTTCGATTTTAATCACTAAAGAAATTCATAAAATCATTGCTGCTATAGGCTGATGGCATCTGGGGTTCAGTGACTCTTTTGTTCTCTGTTAGTTTAGAAATTGTGCTAAATAGCAGTCTGGGACTGTTCTTATTGTTGTCTATGAGAGGAGGGACAGGCTGAGCTGCAGTAAGAGCTCTTCTATAGTCTATAAGGTTCTCCTTCCAGGCGGACTGGAACACTTCTAGTTTAGTCAGACGCCAGTCGCTCTAGTTGTCTGGCCGTCTGTTTTAAAGCTCGAGTGTGATCGTTACACCACGGGGCGAGTTTTTTCTGCCGTACTATCTTACTTTTTAATGGAGCTACACTGTCTAACGTAGATCGAAGAGTATCCTCTAAGAATTTGGTCATAGTATCTAACTCAGTAGGATCGGATGGACAGCTGACTGAAGTTGATAACTGCGGGAGGTTTCTGATAAAGCTGCCAGCTGTGGAGGAAGTTATGGTCCTCTTAACCTGATAACATGGTGATGAGCGCGTATTACCACTAAACTGGATTTTGTATGAGATTAAGTGATGGTCTGAGACGGCTGTGCTCTGGGGGAGAATGGCTAAGTTAGCTATGTCCACACCAAAGGTCAGTATTAAGTCTAGAGTGTGGTTGAGGTGGTGTGTGGGCCCTTTTATAATTTGGGTGAATCCCATGGAGTCTATGATAGATATGAATGCCTTACTTAGTGTGTCGTGAGGGTTGTCGATGTGGATATTAAAATCTCCGACAATTAATATTTTACTTGAAAACGTTATTAGGCTTGATAGAAACTCAGAGAATTCCTGTAAGAACTGAGAATACGGACCAGGTGGCCTGTAAATTGTGATTAGTAAAAATAAATGTTTATTTGTTCCTTGCTCAAGTATATTAAGTACAAGAACTTCAAAAGAAGAAAATGTAGGTCCTGCTTTCTGGTTCACGCCTAAAGCTTTAGTATGGATGGTTGCTATACCTCCACCCCGACCGCTTAAACGGGGGCTCATCGGGTCCAATCCACGTTTCTGTGAGGCACAGAGCATCAAAACCATGATCTGTAATAATTTCATTTGCAATAATGGCTTTAGATGCCAGGGATCTAATGTTAAGCAGGCCTAGTTTTAGACCAAAGGTGCGGTCGTTGTAAACTGGTGTAACTGGTCTGATATGAATGAGGTTACTAAGGCAAACGCTTCGAGGCTTTTTGATGTGTTGTTTTATTCGGGGAACAGACACGGTCTCAATTGTATTTACACAATAAGCATTTGTAGAAGTGCTAGCAATCGGCTTATTTCTAGCAGTAACACTAGCATGATGAGCAGTAACGTTTCTATTTTTGCCGCTACTTACGTGGCCGCTTTGAAGTCAGCGGATGGCCCTCTCGATGTTCCATGAGAGGACGACGGACCCCAGAGGACTAGGGTGAAGCCCATCCCTCCGGTAGAGCGCTGGCTGCTCCCAAAACGAGGACCAGTTGTCCACGTAGCCCAAACCGTTGCAGGTGCACCAGCCGCGGAGCCAGGACTGCAGCGCGAAGAGCCTGCTGAACCGCTCGGATCCCCGCCGGTAGGTGGGAAGAGGGCCGGAGATGACGATCCTGGCGTCCGTCTTCTTCCTGGCGGTGTCCAGTAGCGTCTGGTAGTGCTCCTTCAGGACCTCGCTGCGCCGGTCGGAGATGTCGTTGGTCCTGACGTGGATAACCACGGTCCCGAAGGCGTCGCGTCTGCGGAGGGCTGAGGGGAGGCGCTTGGCAATGTCTAAAACCCGGGTACCTGGAAAACAGGAGACAGATAGCAAAATGACACTGATTCAATATTGAATCAACATCAGTCATTATCATTGAATCAACATTGATTTCTGATGTTGATTCAGCATTGAAACTGCATGTTCTGTCCAACATTGAATAAATGTTGAATAAACAACCGAGGCAAACACAAAATCAACTCTTTCAATCGAAAGTTAAATGCAGTAAAATTGATTACATGTTTTTTTTTTTTTAGGTGATTCAATGTTGATTCAAGCCATAAAACAATTTAATATATAAAAATATCCTCTCCTCCACAAAGTAAAACTCAAAACACAATTGAGTTGAGTTTCACCTTTATTTTACTAACCAAACCAAAAATTATTATAAAACACAAGAAAACAACCTTCATGTGGTGTGGTTCAGAATTTCAGATGAAAACAGAAAAAAGAAACCTTCAGACGTTCATCATGTGACGAGCAGCGTTTCAATTTTTCTTCCTGGGAATGCCACCTTCTCTTTCGGGTGCATAGCGCAGCCACTTCATGACAACATCTGAAAAGGTCAGCAAGGTCAATCCTTTACGTTGTTGGCAGGCTGTAGCTAAAAGCAGAAAATAAAAAAATAACACTTTCAGGTTACGTTCACAGTCTCTTAGCAATTCATTCAAACAGCAAATGGTTCACTGCAAAATAACCAGTAATACCAGTACATTTCCTGTAGTTTAACACACCAATATCCTCATCTTTAGTTATATTTTATATGAATGCCACAAGAGTTGATGGCTCACACGGGGTGTGGAAGGTAAAGGGTTTTACTGCTCACTGTTCTGTTCTTGAATTTTTTTCTCAGCTTGAGCGAACAATCCATTAAACATTCTCTCATGTCTGTACGCACCACAACGGTTCAAACTCGAATGAATGCACTCTCTCTACTTTGCATTGAAAATAACATTGTTGACAGTCTGGAGTTTGATGATGTAATCGATGATTATGCCAGCTAGAAAGCACAGAATGCCAGTTCTATAGACTACTGACTGAGCAGTACTGACTACGGCTATAGACAGTTAATGAGAATGACTTAGATACTAATCAGCTTATCAGCAACAATAATAGTAATTATTTACTGATTGTGTCTGTCTGTCTGTGAGAAATTGACATTTACTGTACTGTGTAAATTTGTTTAGTGTTCTGCAGTTCTGAACTCCCGAATAGAACCGAACTCAACAATTGTTGGCTTGTTTTTTACTTTAGACTGAAAAGTGCAGGTGCAAAAGGTCGGGACGACAAAGGGGCGCTGAATTGTTTTTGGCCTTGGGCACGTTGCAGCCTAAAGATGTCCCTGCCTGCAACCTGCTATTCTTGGCCACCAAGGGTTAAGTGGAAAACTGTGGAAATAAGAGATAACACCTGTAAAGACCTACCAAATATGCAGTCTTTCAAGATGGTGTCTTTGAATGGCCTTTTACATCCTTTCCCAGCCCAATTAAATTGACAAGCCAATTCGTTTGTCAACGATGACTGCAAAATGCGGCGTATTGTTGTCTCTGGTGTTCCACCACCCACAGCAGCAAACTTGGACAAAATCAAAATTTAAAATTAAAATTGGTTTCAATTAGTTCTGCTTAGAATTATATGTGGTACACATTTAGTAAAAATAACACACATACAGTGGGGCCAAAAAGTATTTAGTTGGCCACTGATTGTGTAAGTTTTCCTACTTGGAAAAATGAGAGAGGTCTGTAATTTTCAACATGGGTAACTTCAACCATGAGAGACAAAATGAGAAAAATCCAGGTAACACTGTAGGATTTTTAAAGAATTTATTTGCAAATTATGGTGGAAAATAAGTATTTGGTCACCCACAAACAAGCAAGATTTCTCGCTCTCACCAACCTTCAGATTATCTCAGGAACAGTGCGTAGAGAGCTTCATGGCATGTTTTTCCATAACCAATGGCAGTTGCATCCAAGCCTTACATATTTAACCCACCTATTGTGTTCCCGGTCAAACTTGGCCGATTAACAAGTTTCCTCTTTAAAAAGTGGATTAAATTTCATCTGTTTGTTTTGAGCTTCCATGACTTTGTTCACACATGGTATTTGAACATGTAAAACAAATCTGAAATATTTTTCTAAAAATTTGCATGTTTTATTAAACTTTGGAACACTCACAGTGATCCCGGTCAAAAATGACCCGTTATTGGAAATGAATCTAACACACTATAGTTAGTATATAAAACAGAGCTCAAGCACATATCTGCTCTCCTTTCTTACACCTCATCATGTAGGTGTCTGAGTAGATACACAAACGCACATGCCTGTACACACACACACACACACACACACACACACACACCTTATGCTTCTTTTTTGTTTTCCATGGGAACCATTGGACAATATAGATTTATTTTCCACGGCAACAACACCATTCACTTCAAAAGTGAGACTGACCTCTGTTCGACACAAACCTGTGAATCTTACTGTGCTTCTTCTTTTCACCACCTGGGTTACAAAAAAAAAAAAATAGTAATAAAAGTTAGTTTTAGTCAAGTAGATATATATATATATATATATATATATATATATATATATATATATATATACATACATACATACATACATACATACATACACACACACACACACACACACACACACACACACACACACACACACACACACACACACATATATATATATATATATATATATATATATATATATATATATACACACACACACACACACACATACACATATATATATATATATATATATATATATATATATATATATATATATATATATATATATATATATATATATATATACACACACACACACACACACACACACACACACACACACGATATACTTGTATAAATTCCAATAAACCAGTGTTTAAGTTTGGCATAACACATATTAGATATAGACATTTTTGATGATATTCAAATGTACTGAGATTATTTTTTTGTTTTTTAGATTATTTTTAGTTATTTACCCTGCAAATGAGACACTGGATTTAATTAGAGATGGAAAGATCGGCATCGGACGATTTTCAAACAAAATACACCATCGGCAGGTTTTACAGATGGTTATTTGTATGTGACTCCATTCTCAAACTATCATACAGTGAACAGAGTTGTGTAGCTAGCGAGCTAACAGCTAGTTAGCCTCAAGTCTCTGAAGCAGGTAAGAAGAAATGACATTAGAGCTAGCTCGCTAGCTCGCAGCTAAACTGAGGCTATTCAAGCGTCAAACTAATGTTTAACGTCTGCTTTTCGACACTGGTAAACTAAGGCTAAAGAAACAATTCATATTAATTATTCTTTTAAACTTGAAATGACTAAAATTACTAAAGAAAAGAAAGCAAGCCAGCCCAAACAACCGTTACCCACCTGTCACGGCGCGCGCGCCTCTGTTCTCTGGAAAATTCCAGAAGGCCAGCTCCAAAGGGGAGGGGCTTATGCGCAGAGGCTGATGACGTGACTCACCAGCATTTAGTATTTTTCATCTTATTATTTATTATACCACTAAAAAATTAATGGTTACCTTTCATATTGACTCAAAATAATAACTTAAATAATGAGAATATCTCTAAATAATGACATAAAAATTCACTTCATAATCAAAACAAATAGATTTTTTTTATATTTTACATGGCAAAAATAGGCTTTTATATATGTGTAAATGCGGTGTCTTGCACAATGCAAGTAGACGGCGGTATGTCTTTCCTTAATTCTAAAAACCTATGGTCCTGATGAGACGGTGTCCTGGATCTCTTCCTGAACCTGAAGAAAAGGAAGGGGAAACTTTTGCCCCAGTCTTTTCACATATTTTATTTAATTTTCTGTTGCTTGCTCAAATTCAAATTTTATATATATTTTAAATATATAATTTATATATGTGTACATATGTTTACACATTTTACATACAATATAGGTCAAGTAATTGTGTTGCGTTGTTGATCATAACCAATCAAAATGTTGATTCAATGTCTTCTTTTCAATGTTGAATCACAGTTAAGACTTCAACCCAATAACAATGTTGATTTACAGTTGATTTATGGTCATCAACCAAAACCGACCAAAAAAACCCAAAATCAACATTGATTCAATGTTCCTTTGCGATCAAATCTCTCTTTCGTGTCCACTCACACTATCTCACTCCGATCCACTTCCCAGGACTGACCTTCAGTGACCTTTCCTCAAAACATCACCCTGAAAATCCAGGCGCAGAACGTCTTCCTAAGTGCCGCGTTTCACTCTAGACGCTCTCTGAAAAGGAGAACCCGTGAACTGACCACTTTGTTTTGGCTAATCTCTTACTCTTGGGCTTCACCATAAAAGGGACACCCCACCCATTTTTCAAAATCTCTGCATAATTAAGTGGGTAAGATGTAAACAGAGTCCTTCAGAGCTGCTCCCATTGGTGGTGATAGGAACCAGACGTCCCCCTCTAAAAGCAGAAAGTTCCTACATGAACTGGTCCTGAATTCATGGTCCTGGTCCTGATGACTGAGACGCTGTTTTATGAGAGTTTAGAGAACTTCAACCCCATTCATGGTGGAGGGAGACATGCAGGGCGCTGTGCGGCAAAATAGTCCCCAAAGAAAACTCATTATTCCAGATTTTCCACTATTTTCCATCATCAACATTCCATATTAACTCAGAAGACTCGTGTAGGTTCTGGATGGTAAATAAAGTGTCTATATCTGTGTTGTAGTCATGGCGACGCCTGGTTCCCATCACCACCACTGTAAAGACGTCTGAACCGTTTCACGCCAAATTATTCTGGATCCCTGTTTACACCTCACACACTGAGTTATGCTGAATTCTGCAAAACGGGTGGAATTCCCCTTTAAATTACAAGCTTATGTCACGTTGCTGAAGCTTTAGCTCTAAAAACCTGATCCTGGAGTCCCTTTACAGTGTAGAACCTACTGTACTAAACCCAAACACTGACACGAAGCGTCTCTATGGCATTCAACGCCGTTTTGCAATAACGGTCAGATTTCCGCTGAAGCTCCGCCGTGTCGAAAGGTGACCAGAGTGGACAGAGAAATGGACGAGGCATCACCGTTTGTTCTAAGTGGCTTGAGGTTTGTTTTAAAATTTATACACTGCTCAAAAAAATAAAGGGAACACTGAAATAACTCATCCTAGATCTGAATGAATGAAATATTCTCATTGAATTCTTTCTTCTGTACAAAGTTGAATGTGCTGACAACAAAATCACAAAAATCATCAATGGAAATCAAACTTATTAACCAGTGGAGGCCTGGATTTGGAGTCACACACAGAATTAAAGTGGAAAAACACACGACAGGCTGATCCAACTTTGATGTGATGTCCTTAAAACAAGTCAAAATGAGGCTCAGTGTTGTGTGTGGCCTCCACGTGCCTGTATGACCTCCCTACAACGCCTGGGCAGCTCCTGATGAGGTGGCAGATGATCTCCTGAGGGATCTCCTCCCAGACCTGGACTAAAGCATCCGCCAGCTCCTGGACAGTCTGTGGTGCAACGTGGCGTTGGTGGATGGAGCGAGACATGATGTCCCAGATGTGCTCAATCAGATTCAGGTCTGGGGAACGGGCGGGCCGGTCCATAGCTTCAATGCCTTCATCTTGCAGGAACTGCTGACACACTCCAGCCACATGAGGTCTAGCATTGTCCTGCATTAGGAGGAACCCAGGGCCAACCGCACCAGCATATGGTCTCACAAGGGGTCTGAGGATCTCATCTCGGTACCTGATGGCAGTCAGGCTCCCTCTGGCGAGCACATGGAGGGCTGTGCGGCCCTCCAAAGAAACAGGCGGTTTCTGTTACTGTAAGAGACAGATAGATAGATAGATAGATAGATAGATAGATAGATAGATAGATAGATAGATAGATAGATAGATAGACAGACAGACAGACAGACAGACAGACAGATAAACAGATAGACAGATAGATAGATAAACAGATAGACAGATAGATACAGTAGATAGATAGATAAACAGATAGACAGATAGATACAGTAGATAGATAGATAGATAGATAGATAGATAGATAGATAGATAGATAGATAGATAGATAGATAGATAAACAGACAGATAGATAAACAGATAGACAGACAGACAGATAGATGGATGAGATAGGAGCGAGAGATACAGACAGAAACAGATAGACAAGATAGATGATAGATGTCTGTCTTTGAATCTCTCTTCTATCTATCTATCTATCTGTCTGTCTATGTCTATGTGTCTATAGAAATACAGAATGATAGACAGACACAAATAGACAAAAAGACAGGGACAGACAGACAGAGAGATAGACACACAGGCACAGGCAGACAGATAGTTTGAGACAGACAGACAGATATATAGATAGATAGAAAGACAGACAGATACACATACATAGTTAGACAGACAAACACAGACCAATAGAGGGATAAATGGACAGATATATAGACAGACAGGCAGATATATAAACAGACAGACAGACAGACAGATCTAAAAGGTAAGAACATTTTTCCTGATGTCAGTCATGATATTGAGGGTTTAATTAAGATTCCAATTAATTATTTATTCCATGTTTATTCATAAAAGGGCAGTTCAGAGTGCTTTTCAAAGTGTTAAATAAAAGCACAAGAAAAAGTACAATAAAAGAAGGGGGGAAACAAATGAATTTAATTTTGGACCCAGGTTTCTGACTTGGTCTTTCTGTATTGGAGCTCTGAAGTGTGCACTGATCTTCAGTCATTCCTCCTCTCGGCCAAACAATACAACGTCTGTGTTGATTTAGCCTGGAGGAAATGCTGACCGATCCTTTAATACAGTTCAGGATCTGTTTCCACAGCACATTTTACAACGAGCGTCACAAAGCAGGTTCAGAGAAAATCCAGGTCTGAGCCCCAAGTGAGCAAGCCGAGGGCGACAGTGGCAAGGAAAAACTCCCTAAGAGCGAGAAGAAGAAACCTTGGGAGGAACCAAGACTCAAATGGGGAACCCATCCTCCTCTGGTAGACTCAGGATTTGCTCTGTGCTCTGACACAAAGTATCAATGGGACCACAGTCATTTGGTCAGAGAGTGAAGTAAACCTGGGTGTCGTCAGGATCACCGTGACAAGGGTGTTTTCTGGCAGGATTCAGCCTAAAGGTAATGGTGCACACAGTCATTAACGACCTCTGACAGGACAGATGCCCAGATGCCATAGCAGAAGACGCATGAATTCCTGAAGCAGGAGAACATCCTGCTGAAAATGCAGCGTCTCCTAGGCATCTCCTTCTCCTCCGCATTGCTGGATCCACCTGCAGAAAGAAGACCTCACATTCAGGGTTTGCATATCAAATAATTGAAAAGGCTATTAAAATGTGTAAAGTGATATTGCCATTCATCTTAGCCTTTTTAAAATATAAACTATGTATGATTTGATTGACAATGTAAACTTACCCATAGCAGCAGTGCGACCACTCTGCAAAGGGTCCTGATCTGCATGCCCAACCTTGTTCTTTCTGGATATCTGTGATACAACACATTGATCATATTATCAACCTCCTGTCCTGAAACAATTCAATGTGTTAAAATGAATAATGTTTATAATATAATGTAAATAATATAATAACATTAAGGGTGCCCAGTCCTAGCCCTGGAGATCTACCACCAATATTAGGATGTACATAAAAGGTCTCCAGAACCAGGATTGGGCACCCTTGATATAAATACTGCTACTGGGATAAAATATTACAATATTAAAACTGCTTTTTAAAAAAATCCTTACCTTTTTGAAGAGTGTTGGCATCTTAAGATGGGAGAAGAGGCCCTTGCGCTTCTTTGAGTGTGCGCTCTTCACCTCCTCAGTTTCAGGCACTGGAGTTGAAGCATCTGCATCTAGATGCTTCCGTAGGGCAGTCATCAGGGCCTCATCAAATGTGGAGTCTTGAGGGTTCAAGGCCTTATGCAGAGAACCTTCCTCCCCAAACCACTGAAGAAGCTCAACAAACGTCCCATTTAGAACTTCCTCTAGCTTTGCAGAACTAGAGGATGCAGAGAGCTCTCTGAGAATTCTCTCAGTCAGTTCTTTTGGACTGTTGGAGCTTGCCAGGCCCGATGAAGACAGTTCCAAGTGCCTCAGGATCCGAAGGACCAGCCAAGTTGTCAGGCAGGCATGATGCTGTCTGTCCAAGACCACTGGTTCCTCTTTGTTAGAGGAAGAGGGACCAGACTGAACCACTGAAGGATCCAACTCATAATCAGACCGTTCTGATATGTTGTCCATTATGCTGTTCAAAATTGGACTGGAGAACGCTCACTTCCTGAGGAGAACCTGCTTCTGTGTTCCGAAGAACTTCTCTGCAATGTTAGACTCTTCTGAGATTTAAAAACACACAAAAAACAAGAAATCAGGGAACTGAACTACAGCTAAACCTACCAGATTAAACCACCACACCAGCTTCGTCCCACAGCAGCCTTTTGTTTTAAACTGACTCAAACTTTGTGTTTCCACGATTTCTCCTGCTGATAAAGTAGCATTTTCCACAAGGGGGCGCTACTAGCAACATATGTTACAGCAGAGATGGTACTGATCTCCTGCTGTCTGAATTGAGCTGAACCTCATCACTGTATCTCTCCTATTAATGCACTGAGCAATATATCACATCTATCTATCTGTCTGTCTGTCTGTCTGTCTGTCTACATGTCTGTCTCTCTGTCTATCTATCTATCTGTCTATCTGTCTATATATCTATCTAGATGTCTGTCTGTCTGTCTGTCTGTCTGTCTGTCTGTCTATCTATCTAGCTGTCTGTCTATCTGTCTGTCTGGTTCTTTTTCTCTGTCCTGGTTCTTTTTCTCAGTTCTGGTTCTTTTTCTCTGTCCTGGTTCTTTTTCTCTGTCCTGGTTCTTTTTCTCAGTTCTGGTTTTTTTTTCTCAGTTCTGGTTCTTTTTCTCTGTTCTTCTTTTCTATCTATGTTCTGTTCATTTCTAAATTATCTCCTTCTTTGCTGCAATGTAAATGAGATTGAAACTGTACTCACCTCAAGGGGAGAAGATCCACGCGGTTCTACCTGTGATTTCTATCTGTGTTCTACGTCGCACGTCTGAACCGTACAAGGTACACAAGTCAACTGAGGAGCCTTGCAACTTCCCCTATTTATAGACTCTAGACTATAGACTATTTATAGGCCCCGCCCTTTGTGACGTCATCGACGCCGCTTGGTTGCCATAGAAACCAGACTCTTTTGAGTTCCGTTTCAATTCGCTCCCTACTCCCTATCTAGTGCGCTACGTAGCTCACGTACTAATAGCTTCTCCATCCGAACTGGGCGCTGCCTGTGAAACAGAGAGCCATTTGGGATGCGGCCATAGGCTGCGTGACGTCTTACTGCGCATATAATTCACTATTTCGGCGTGGATGCTGTCTTCTGCCATGCACTACTGAGGGAGCACGGGGCCATTTGGGACACAGCCTGCATCTCCCCGGCCTCTGTCCGCTGGGCCGCTGGCGCGGTGACGCCACGTCTCGCTGTGATGCGTTTATTTTCTAATTTATTAAATCTGAGATTTAATCTCCGACAGGCTAAAACCCACAGTGACGTCAGTGTGTTAACGTCATCCAGTCGATCCTGAAACAGACGCTAACATGCTAACTCAGCGTCCGTTAGCTAGCTAAGTTAGCATGAGTGCTACTACAGAATGAAGGTGCTGGGCTAACGGCTAACGGCTAATTCAGATTCAGATTCAGATTCCTTTATTGATCCCAGGGGGAAATTGCAGTTGTTACAGTTGCAGCCATTTATGTAAAAATAAACACTTTACTAATAATTTAAGACAATATAGAGAAATTTACAGGATGTACACCAGATTTAAGTACTTAAGAATATAGTAAGGTGGCGGTGATTGTGATAGTAATATGAAACATCAGGTATAAAGCAGTTACAATTATTTAAATTATTTAAATTAGTTAGTGTCCCTCTGAGTTTTTGCACACACAGTTGTTGTTATTGCACATATGAACAGTTTGGTATTGAGTTTTGTGAATCACACACTGAGGGAGGAGTTATAGAGTTTGATGGCCACAGGTAAGAATGACCTCCTGTGGCGCTCTGTGGTCATTTCGGTAGAGTGAGTCTTGAGCTGAATGAGCTCCTGTGTCTCATCACAGTGTCGTAGAGTGGGTGGGAGCCATTGTCCGTAACGGCCGTCAGCGAGTCCAGCTCCACACCCACAGCATCACCGGCCTTGTGGATCAGTTTGCTGAGTCTGTTGGCATCTGCCACCCTCAGCCTGCTTCCCCAGCATGCAACAGCATAGAGGACAGCACTCGCCACCACAGACTCACAGAAGATCCTGAGCATAGTCTGGCAGATGTTGAAGGACCTCAGGCGCCTCAGAAAATAGAGATGACTTTGGCCCTTCCTGTGTGCGTGTGTGTGTGTATATACTTCCAAAAGTCTTCACTCGCCCATCCAAATCACTGAATCCAGGAGTTCCAGTCACTTCCATGGCCACAGGTGTATAAAGCCGAGCCCCTCGGCCTGCAGACTGCTTCTACAGACATTAGTGAAAGAATGGGTCGCTCTCAGGAGCTCAGTGAATTCCAGCGTGGTACCGTGATCGGACGCCACCTGTGCAGCAAGTCCAGTCGTGAAATTTCCTCACTACTAAATATTCCACAGTCCACTGTCAGTGGGATTATAACAAAGTGGAAGCGATTGGGAACGACAGCAACTCAGACACGAAGTGGTCGGCCACGTAAAATGACCGAGCGGTCAGCGGATGCTGAGGGGCATAGTGCACAGAGGTCACCGACTTTCTGCAGAGTCAATTACTACAGACCTCCAAACTTCATGTGGCCTTCAGATCAGCTCAAGAACAGCGTAGAGAGCTTCATGGAATGGGTTTCCATGGCCGAGCAGCTGCATCCAAGCCTTACATCACCAAGCGCAATGCAAAGTGTGGAATGCAGTGGAGTAAAGCGCCGCCACTGGACTCTAGAGCAGTGGAGACGTGTTCTCTGGAGTGACCAATCACGCTTCTCCGTCTGGAAATCTGATGGACGAGTCTGGGTTTGGCGGCTGCCAGGAGACGGTACTTGTCTGGCTGCATTGTGCCGAGTGTAAAGTTTGGTGGAGGGGGGATCATGGTGTGGGGGTGTTTTTCAGGAGTTGGGCTCGGCCCCTTAGTTCCAGTGAAAGGAACGCTTAAAGCTTCAGCACCAAGAGATTTTGGACAATTTCACCCTCCCAACTTTTACATTTACAGCATTTAGCAGACGCTCTTATCCAGAGCGACTTACAAGAAGTGCTTTGTCAATCTAGAGAAAGTATCTTTGCTAGTTACCAATAGCTTAGAGAAAAAGACGGTCCTGAGCTCAGATACTGCTAGAAACACAGTCACTGCAGACACCAAGAGAAAAAGAAACAGAGTTGAATGCAGAACTCTGAGCCATTCAATGCAATACAATAACAATAAGATACAATACAATAAACTACAGTACAGTAAACTACAATACAATAAACTGCAATACACAGTGAAGTACAATAAAAAATAAGCACAGCTTATAATTCAATGCTGATTTAACTGCTGTATAAAGAGTCTTCAGTCTGCGTTTGAAGACAGTGAGAGAGTCTGCTGTTCGGACAGCCAGTGGGAGGTCATTCCCCCGCTGGTCCATTTCTGGCTTTGTAGGCCAGCGTTAGGGTTTAAATCTGATGCAGCTACAGGAAGCCAGTGAAGGGAGCGCAGCAGTGGGGTGACGTGGCTGAACTTGGGCAGATTGAAGACGAGCCGAGCTGCCGCATTCTGGATGAGCACCAGTGCAAAAAGCAGGTCCATAAAGACGTTGATGAGCCAGTTTGGTGTGGAAGAACTTGACTGGCCTGCACAGAGTCCTGACCTCAACCCCATAGAACACCTTTGGGATGAATTAGAGTGGAGACTGTGAGCCAGGCCTCCTCGTCCAACATCAGTGTCTGACCTCACAAATGCGCTTCTGGAAGAACTGCCAAAAATTCCCATAAACACTCCTAACCCTTGTGGAAAGCCTTCCCAGAAGAGTTGAAGCTGTTATAGCTGCAAAGGGTGGGCCGACATCATATTAAACCATATGGATTAGGAATGGGACGTCGCTCAAGTTCATATGCGAGTGAAGCCAGGTGTGTGTATATACATTAGTACTGCACTATTCTAATGTACAGTAATAAGTTCTGAAATGTGCTGCTGTTCACATTCAGTGTGCAGTCAGACTGGGGGAGGTAATTAATGAGATGCAGGTTCTCAGGGACTGAATTCTCATATAGAATCTTCCAGATTGTACACGATATGGATTGAAAATGTACAAGATGTCAATCTATATGTATGAGTATAGATTTTCTAGATTGAACGTGCAGTCTGTGGAATTATTCTGCGTGTATGTGTGGACAGAAAATGTACATTTACATTTTAAACGTAAGTTAAACGATCTTCAGTTAGTGGTCTGTTGGCTTCACTTATAAGACGCACTTCCCCAAGTGCCCAGCAGATGGCCAAACAACATATGTAAAAAACATGAAAATGAATATATAAATAAAATATTATATCAATGAAAACAAACCCCTAAAAAATCCCGAGCTTTAGGTGTCGACTGTAGGAGTCCTATCTGGGGCTTTATATACAGAATATTTGTGCATTTAAAAGGGGCATTAAACCCGGATCGGTTAGTAACGTTGGCGTCGTTGGTAAGGCGCACTTCCCCAAGTGTCCTGCAGATGGCGACAAAACACAGTTCTTAAAGTTCACCCTGCGCTGGAAAAAGTTCTGTGTTCACTTTTGGCGTCACATCCTGTAAATACAGCCCAGATGAGCAGCAACATGAGCAGAGGAGTTTACAGAGTTCTCATATTTATAGACTGAAATCACGAGGGTGTTTATGGGAAATTCCATAGAGGAAAATGTCAAATTATAGAATAATAACACCAGGAGGATCAGATGAGGAAACAGTGGAGTTCAGAGCACCTCTTCTCTCAGAGTATAAAGCATAATTAAAAGGGAAATCCACCCATTTTACTACATTTCTCCATCCAACACAGATACAGACACTTTATTTACCATCCAGAACCACCAGAGAACCTACACAAGTCTTCTGAGCTTATATGGAATGTTGATGATGGAAAACAGTGGAAAATCTGGAATAATGAGTTTTCTTTGGGGACTATTTTGCCGCACAGCGCCCTGCATGTCTCCCTCCACCATGAATGGAGTTGAAGTTCTCTAAACTCTCATAAAACAGCGTCTCAGTCATCAGGCAGTGAATTCAGAACCAGTTCATGTAGGAACTTTCTGTAGGAGCTTTTAGAGGGACGTCTGGTTTCCATCACCACCACTGGGAGCAGCTCTGACTCAGTTAGTTTATCTAGAACAGAGCGTTTCACACCGAACCACTCAGAACCGCTCTGTTTACATCCCATAACCATTTAATTATGCAGAAATGATAAAAACCAAGAATAATCATAGTTTAGTTACTGACTACAGTTTTATAACGCTAAAAGCTGTTTCTTGCCTCTGTCCCAACTTTTTTGACAGATGTTGCTGGCATCAAATCCAAAATGTAGATTTTTTTTATGTTTGATATGTTGTCTCAGAATTATTGTCAATTAAATATAGGGTTTAAATGATTTGCACATCATTGCATTTTGTTTTTATTTACAGTTTGCACAGCATCCCAATCTTTTGTAAATGGAGCTGTACCATATTGCCTGGTATCATAATATATCATATTATATTGTATATTAATGCATCATATCGTGTCATATTTTTCAATAGAGCATCATAATGTATATTTTATTATATTGTACTGTATTATAATTTATCATTATGTATCACATCTTAATCTGGGCCTTTTCTGGACAACAGGGGCCCCTACGTACCTTCCTACTCACGCCCCCCCAAACTACATTGAACTGAATTGAATTTACAACCATTGGTCACTGAAACTAGACCTCTGCATTTAACCCATCTGGGCAGTGAAACACACACATACACACTAGTGAACACACACACTAGGGGGCAGTGAGCACACTTGCCCGGAGCGGTGGGCAGCCCTATCCACAGCGCACAGGGAGCAGTTGGGAGTTGGGTGTCTTGCTCAAGGACACCTCAGTCACGGACTGTCGGCTCTGGGGATCGAACCGGCGACCTTCCGGTCACAGGGCCGGTTCCATGACCTCCAGCCCACGACTGCCCATAATATATATCAAAATATTTATTATTTTGTATTTAAATATATGTATCATACTTTTATTACATGATATTATAAATATTATACCAATTTTTTATCATATTACATTGTATTAAGTCATTCTGTATTCTATTATATTCTAATCTGTTATACTGCATTGCATAGTAGTAGTAGTGGTGTGTTAATGTGTGTTGTGCTGGTGCGAGTGGATCAGACCCAGCAGTGGTGCTGGAGTTTTTGAACACTGTGTCCACTCACTGTCCACTCTATTAGACACTCCTACCTGGTCGCTCCACCTTGTAGATGTAAAGTCAGAGGCGACAGCTCATCTGCTGCTGCACAGTTTGTGCTGGTCATCCTCTAGTCCTTCATCAGTGGTCACAGGACGCCGCCCACAGGACTCTGCCCACAGGACGCTGCCCACAGGACACTGCTGGCTGGATGTTTTTGGTTGGTGGACTATTCTCAGTCCAGCAGCGACACTGAAGTGTTTAAAACCTCCAGCAGCACTGCTGTGTCTGATCCACTCAGACCAGCACAACACACATTAACACACCACCACCACGTCAGTGTTACTGCAGTGCTGAGAATGACCCACCACTCAAATAGTACCTGCTCTGTGAGGGTCCATGGGGGTCCTGACCACTGAAGAACAGGGTAACAGAGTATCAGAGAAACAGATGGACTACAGTCTGTAACTGTAGAACTACAGAGTGGAACTAAAGTGGACAGTGAGTGGCCGGTCAGTGTGTGTTAACATGTGGATGTAAGAGGCTCCGCTGAACTGGATTCTGTGAATCTGAACTGTGCACATTGGCCCCCGATGGCTTCTATATAAATGAAAACGAACAGCTCGCCGAGATAAAAGACTAAATGAAGAGATAAATGAATGAGCAGCGTCCACTCCGGTCCACTCTGACGCTCGTCCGCAGACGAATGAATAAAGCTGATCTTATCCGAGCGATAAAGGAGGACTAAAACAGCTCACACACGGAGGAGGAGGGGTTTGGGAAAGAGGCTCAGCTTGCCCCCCCACCCCCACATGCCCCCTACCCCTTCCCTCCCTTCCCCACAGCCCCTTTCCACCCCCCCCCGGCCTTTGCCTCCCGTCTCCTTCATGTACGTGTGAACTATTTTAGTTCTAAACTAAGCTTTAAAGCCCAAAGTTGATGTAATCAGGTCCTGATACAGCGCTGGACTGTAATATAATATATGATGTAATATATTATATGACGTGACATATGGAGCTCCTGACTCTGAGAGCTGCGCGGCGGCAGATCATCGAGGCAGACTCTCTCAGATGGAGAGGCACTTCAGTGATCAGGCAGATTCGAACTGACATGCTGAGGCTCTGTGAGCCCAACAGACCCACGAAATCAGGAATATTTCATTCTTAATCACTGATTAGTTGATGCAGCCCATCATTTTATGCCATAAAAGGATTCATTAGTATTTCATTAATGATTATTTGACCATCAATAACCAGCCGAGGAAAAGACCAAACTTAATTATCTTACATTAAAGAGTCAAGATTTTCATTTATTCCTAGTCCTAAACGGATGAATCCGTCCTTCATACCCAATTTCTTTAACGTTTCACTGGATATTTTCTAAAACACATCCAGTATTAATTCTGTTTATAAACGGCAATTAGTTCCGGTTTTGTTAATTAGTCAATGTTACACTAATCAATGTGTTTGATTATTTAACTAAATATATATTATTATTATTATTATTGTTATTGTATTCTACAAATGTTTAAAATGTTTCTAAATATCTCACTTTTACATGATTTTAGATGTTTATATATTATAATATGTTTATACGTTTACTTATATAATCATTTTCATATTTTACTATGTGAGTTATTTTATATGGGAGTCTCAACATAAACATTTGTGTTTAAATGGTTCTCTGCATGGTGAAATGGTTCTCCAGCTGGATGGAGAGTGAGCTGTATGTGGTTCTGTACAGAACCCAAAGGCTCTGTTGTAACGTTACAAGCTTGTTATTGCACATAATAGCACAACCTTTATGGTGCTTTATAGACGCAGCAGTGTTCTCCTTCAGTCTGGAGATCCATTTCCCCACGCAGAGAACCATGTAAGCATGAAATGGTTCTAAACAGAACTCAAGGGTGCAAGTAGAACCGCTTTCTTTACTAAAGAACCCACACAGAACCACCTTTGTAGTGTATATATCACCATAAAGGTTCTTCTGCTGTTAAGTTCTAGATCCATTTCCCCACGCAGAGAACCATGTAAGCATGAAATGGTTCTATACAGAACTCATGGCTGCAAGTAGAACCGCTTTGTTTACTAAAAAACCCTTGAAGAACCTCCTTTTTAGTGTCTATATCACCATAAAGGTTCTTCTGCTGTTAAGTTCTAGATCCATTTCACCATGCAAAGAACCATTTGAGCATGAAATGGTTCTAAACAGAACCATTCCTTTACTGGAGAACCCTCGAAGAACCTCTGTTCTGAGTGACAGTGGTGAGTTCTGCGGTGTCGAAACCCAAACCCGTTCATTATGGCTTCGTTACCCGGATGTGTTCATTAGCGTAGCCCCGCCCACCCCGCTCTGAGCGCTGATTGGCTGAGGGCTGTGGATAAAAGCTTCTATCCCGGCAGGATGAAACACACCCCGCGCGCGCGGACGGAGCGTCAGCATCAGCACCCTCATCTTCCTCCTGCGCGCGCAGACTTCGAGATGCCGCGCGGCTTCCTGGTGAAGAGGAGCAGGCGCGCGCCGTACGGGGCCGTGTACAGAGCCCGCGAGGACGAGCACAACGAGCACGAGCAGCCGACCACCAGCACCACCATCAGCGCGATGACCCCGACTAGAACAGCGCGAGCTGCAGACGACGGCCCGCCGGTGCGCGCGCAACAGCAGCAGCCGCCGCCGCCGCCGCCAGATCTTCATCCTCGCGAGGAGCCACAGCATCATCCCCATCAGAACCTTCATCACCACCACCACCTCCATCATCATCATCATCATCTCCAGCAGCAGCTCTTTCCCGCGCGCTCCCCAGCCGTGGCCGAGTCCTTCCCGCTCAGCGCGAGCTCCGTGGCGCGCGCGCTGCTGTTGCAGCAGCAGCAGGGTCACGCGGAGTCGGCGGCGCGCGCCCACAGCGCCCACGCGCAGAGCGCGCGGAGCCGCAAGAAGCCGGCGAGGGTCGCGCGCAAACAGCAGCACCTGAGCGCGGAGGACGAAGAGTCCACTTCGCCCGTGCTGGGGCTCGCGATCCTCCGCAGAGAGAAGGAGAGGAGTCCCGCGCCCGGCCGCGCGCACGCCGGGGGCACCTCTGGCTCCGGCGCGTCCGGATCCGGCTCTGGAGGCGCGCGCCCCCTGCGAGAGTTCATCTGCCAGCTGTGCAAGGAAGAGTACGCGGACCCGTTCGCGCTCGCGCAGCACAGGTGCTCGCGAATCGTGCGCGTGGAGTACCGGTGCCCCGAGTGCGCCAAGGTGTTCAGCTGCCCCGCCAACCTGGCATCGCACCGCAGGTGGCACAGACCGCGCGAGCAGCAGCAGCAGCAGCAGCAGCCGCCGCACGGACAAGCGCACGCGGACCACACCGTCAAGCACGCGGACAGCAAGGACAACAAGGAGGAGGGGAAGGAGAACGCGAGCAGGAGGGCGAGGAAGCACGCGGGACCAGAAGAGGAAGACGACTCTGGCGAAGGGGGCGCGCGCGCGTGCCGCTACTGCAGCCGGACATTCCGCACGAACGCGCACCTGAGGAAGCACCTGACCACCACCTCCACCTCCACCTCCACCATCAGCGCCGCGCCCCACTCCGCGCACGAGACCGAACAGGGAAGGTTCACGTGCGGACTGTGCCGGGGACACGCGCGCGCAGGCGCAGGAGGAGGAGAAGAGCGCGCGTTGTGGCCCGGGAGCGCGCATGTAGGCGTGGGTATGGGGGCTGTTGGTGTGAGTGTAGGGGGGATCGGAGGCGGGGTGGAGTTCTGCCCCTCCCTCTACAGCGCGCACGGACTGAGCGCGCACCTGAGCAGGTGCCACACGGCGGAGAGCGCGCGCGCTGCCATGATGCACGTGCCTCCCAGACCGGTGTGCTGATACATACAGAGAGACGCTCGCGTACCCAGTTTAGACACGTGTGGACCGAGTCCCAATTCGCACTCCCTGCTCCCTACATAGTGCACACAGCAGAGGCCTCTGAATCCCGTGCGCGAGTCCAGTGTCCTGGGTCGTGTGATCACTGCTAGGAAAGACAATAAGTGGCCAGTAAGTCACATCAGCAGGTCAGCGAAGAGTTAGAGGTCCTGCTGATGACACTTAGTGGCTGTTGTAGTCCATCAAGTCCAGTCCGCTTGGCTCAGGTGGGCTTAGTGCACACGTCTAGAACAGGGGTGCACAACTCTGGGCCTGGTGGGCCGGCGTCCAGTTCACTCAAACACACCCACTAAACCTGGCAACTGAGTACAATCAGGTGTGTTTGAGCAGGTAAATCTCCAAAGCGTGCTGGACACCGGCCCTCCGGACCGAAGTTGGGCATCCCCTGCTGTAGGATCTCTTACAGCTCGGTTGGTGGAAGAGCTTTCCAGAGAGGTCCGGAGAGCAAGCTTGATTAAATCCAGATTAAAAGACCACCACGCAGCCGCTTCTGTCTCCAAATAAGCAACTTTACAGGAGAAGCGAAGAACTGACTTTACTTTCAATGCAAGTTAATGCAAAGACACTTTTTCCCAAGTCACTTTGGACCATTTCTGTTGGTCCGTTCACCCTAAAACTTCAATATGATGTAAAGAGCAGCTCATATTTTTAAACAGAGTTAAAAAATGTAAATCAAGGTTTGGTTCCGACACTGACGACACAGCTAGAAGCACTGCGGCTCATTTTTTTCCTGCAGTTTGTAAATATCATTTCCATGTACAGCATCTTTCTGACATCCGCTTATGCTCACTTGTAAATCACTTAAAATGAAGGAAAAAAAAGATTACTATTATTCCTGGTAATTCCAAAATCCTGGACTGGAAGCTGGAGGCCCTCTGTGCACTATAGGGATGGAATTGGGACTCAGCCATACATTCACACTCATTAATGCTGTATGACGTGTTTGTGTTCTGCTCATATTATAATCAGTATTTTCTTGTTTATCTGAGATGCAGTAACTGGTATAAAACTTTATTCCCGCTCCGGGTTCATTAACTATTCTTCAGTGTAAATAAATGTAAACGTGCTTTGTTTTGTTTGTTTACTGGCCCGTGTGCTTTATTCCTGCTTACGAAAAGAAAATGTACGAAGCACAAGTCATACAATAAAAATAATAAAGGAGGGGCTTTTATGTGACGTGTAACATTATTATATTTTCATATGTGGCCCACACGTTTGCAGCTGTCTGAATCCAAAGGCCAATAAAACTGAACCCTGAGGAATCTGCTTGCCGTCTGTGATTTGTTTCCGAGGGAAAAGAGGGAAGCAGGCTGGTCGAGCTGTTGTGGTAAGAATACACTTTAATCTTCACATCCTCCTCTGAGGTCCATTACAAATGTATAGATACTACAGTATGACAATATGATGGGTTTGTGTACATACACCTGTGTGCGTGTTGTGTGGTTGCGTAACACATGCGGTTAGTACTGGCATCATGCAGCATTTGGTCAGCAGTAACGTTCAAATCTCTCTTTCGTGTCCATCTCACTATCTCACTCCGATCCACTTCCCAGGACTGACCTTCAGTGACCTTTCCTCAAAACATCACCCTGAAAATCCAGGCGCAGAACGTCTTCCTAAGTGCCGCGTTTCACTCTAGACGCTCTCTGAAAAGGAGAACCCGTGAACTGACCACTTTGTTTTGGCTAATCTCTTACTCTTGGGCTTCACCATAAAAGGGACACCCCACCCATTTTTCAAAATCTCTGCATAATTAAGTGGGTAAGATGTAAACAGAGTCCTTCAGAGCTGCTCCCAGTGGTGGTGATGGGAACCAGACGTTCCTCTAAAAGCTCCTACAGAAAGTTCCTACATGAACTGGTTCTGAATTCACTGCCTGATGACTGAGACGCTGTTTTATGAGAGTTTAGAGAACTTCAACTCCATTCATGGTGGAGGGAGACATGCAGGGCGCTGTGCGGCAAAATAGTCCCCAAAGAAAACTCATTATTCCAGATTTTCCACTGTTTTCCATCATCAACATTCAGAAAACGGGTGGAATTCCCCTTTAAATTACAAGCTTATGTCACGGTGCTGAAGCTTTAGCTCTAAAAACCTGATCCTGGAGTCCCTTTACAGTCTAGAACCTACTGTACTAAACCCAAACACTGACAAGAAGCGTCTCTATGGCATTCAACGCCGTTTTGCGATAACGGTCAGATTTGCGCTGAAGCTCCGCCGTGTGGAAAGGTGACCAGAGTGGACAGAGAAATGGACGAGGCATCACCGTTTGTTCTAAGTGGCTTGAGGTTTGTTTTAAAAGTTTGCTTTTTGCTCTTTTTTGGCCGATTTAAATACTGTTAAATATGTACACAGACCAGATACTGTTCATACACTATACACATACTTTAAATATGTATACAATTCATATTTATATATATATATGTGTGTGTGTGTGTGTGTGTGTGTATATATATATATATATATATATATATGCACACACACACACACACACACACACACACACACACACACACACACCTGTATGATCATCAGGAGTGAAAAACAAGGTGGTTCTGTATAACAGAATATATCAACCCAAGAAAAAAAGACCAATGACCTTCTGAACCAGGTGAAAACTGATTTTACACTGTAAAGAAAGGAAAGAAAAGGAAACAGCAGGGTCGTCTGTCAGAACCCAGCAGAAACATCACGTAGTGTTAAAAAACAAACCCAGACAGCATTAAAGCGTTTGAGCGGTTCAGCGCACGTCCACGTCGCCGCTCTGACCTGTCCACCCTCTGCGTTTAGTGACCGGATTAAAGAGAAAGCTTCTCTCCTCGTACAGATACAAAACGGCTCGAAGGTCTCGGAGCAGTGACCAAACCACACGGAGCGTCAGAGAACCTGCGGACCCTCATCGCTTCAGAACCATGGGCACTTTTACAGGACAGCAACAGCAGGCTCCACTTTAGAACAGCGTCCAGTCAGCATGCAGTGTGGACGCACTGCTGCCTGCTCGCACTCGGACTCGCTCTCCAACCTGTTCTTAGTGGACAGTGTAAATGCCCACCAGTCTTTTCATCCTGGAGCTCAGAATTTGTATTTGTTCTGGAACCTGTACGGGTTCTAGAGCCTGTATTTGTTTAAGAATGTGTACATGTTCTGAAACTTGTACTGGATCTAGAGCCTGTACTTGCTTAGGACCTTGTACTTGATCTGGAACTTGTACTGGATCTAGAGCCTGTACTTGCTTAGGACCTTGTACTTGATCTGGAACTTGTACTGGATCTAGAGCCTGTACTTGCTTAGGACCTTGTACTTGATCTGGAACTTGTACTGCATCTAGGGCCTGTACTTGTTCTGGAACTAATGCTTGCCCTGAATTTGTATGTGTACTTATTCTGGAACTTGTACTGGATCTAGAGCCTGTACTTTGTCTGTAACTTGTACTTGTTCTGGAACTTGCACTGTTTCTAGAGCCTGTGCTTTTTAAGAAACCAGAACTTGCCCTGGAACTCATATTTGTTCTTGTTCATGAACTAGTACTAGATCTAGAGCCTATACTTGCTAAAGAACCAATACTTGTCCGGGAACTCGTACGTATGTTTGATAATGAGTTCCAGAACAAGTACAAATGCAAGTTGCAGAACTAGTGCAAGTTCCAGGATACGTTCTACTTATGATCATGGAACTTTATGAAATGTATTCCAGAACTTGTACTGGTTCTACAGCCTGTACTTGTTAAGTAAGTTGTACTTGTCCTAGAACTCGTATTTGTATATTTTTGAGTTTGTACTTGCTTGATCACGAGTTCATAAGTTCCAGACCATCTACAAATACAAGAGCCAAAATAAGTACAAGTTCCTGAATAAGTTCTCTTTCAGTTCATGGAATTTCATGAAACATACCCCAGAAACTTGTACTGGTTCTAGAGCCTGTACTTAAGAAATGCGTTCTTGTCTTTAAAAATAAGTTCTTAAGTTCCAGAACAAGTACAAACACAAGTGCCAGAATAATTTCATGGAACTTATCCCAGAACTTGTTTTTGCACTGGAACTAGTACCAGTAATGGCTTTAGAACCTGTACTTGCTCTGGAGCTTTTTCTCCTGGAACTCATACTTGTATTTTTTTGGAACTTGTCCTGAAAATGGTACTGGTAGCAGAACTTGTACTGGGCAGAACCTGTACTTAGTAGACAGTGAAAATACTATTAATTTGTTCTGGAACTTGAACTTGTTTGGAACTTATACATATACTGGCTCTAGAACCTGTACCAGGTCAGAGACTCGTACTTGTCCTGGAAACTGGCACTTACATTGGAACTTTAACTTAACAAACAGTAAAAAAACGCCATCAGATTCTTCTGGTACTTATCCTGTAACAAGTATTTGTACTTATTCTAGAACCTGGTTCTAGAACCTGTACTTGTCAAGGGGACTCGTATTTGTACTCATAAAGGCTTCTGAAAAGTTTCTTTTCCTCTTTGATTTCCATCTCTTTGGCTCTTTCCTGGAGGGGCGGAGTCTGGATGCATGGTTAATGGCCATTGTGACATCATAGATGGGGCGTGGCCATGAAAGTGGTGCGTCCAGTGCAGATGTGACGGGTAAGCTCGGGAAGTGCAAGTGCAGGCGTGTTGGCGTGATTGTGTACGTGGCATGACGAAGGTCAGGCGAGGTCAGGGCAGGTCCGGTCAGGTCTTGTTGGCCGATCCGGACGAGCGGCGGAGCTTCATGGACATGCGGCTCTTGCTAGCCCGAGGAGACATTGGCGACGCTAAGTCGCTGGCGTCTGGAGGAGCGTTCGGGTTTTCGGGCTGGTTCTCGAGGCATGAGCCTGCAGGGGGAGGGGGGAGAAAGAAAACCATTAGAGCCCCCCACTGTCTGCCCACCACAGCCGATAACACACAACAAAGGGAAACAACACACAGTCCAGCGCTAAGCTAACTCTGCTCAGCTCTACAGGCGGTCGGGGGCACGGCACGTTTTAAAGGTGCTAACACTTTAAGCACGCAGGCTACACAGGCTTAGCAGTGACGTCACGCCGAACGCCAGACCGACTCGGTTTTCTCTGCAGTTTCCATCATTTATTTTGTCTTTTAAGCAGCAAAACATGGTGCATATGATAAACACTGGGCCAAATCCTTCAGGTTTCTGTCGTGATTATCTGCCTTTTCCTAAAAGTTTAGGCTGCATAAACGCATGTGTATCTCACATACATACATACATACATATGCGTGTATATATATATATATATATATATATATATATATATATATATATATATATATATATATATATAAATAATATTACTATTGGAGCAGTCTGCGCTGTAATATTACTAATAGAGCAGTCTGCGCTGTAATATTTCTATTGGAGCAGTCTGCGCTGTAATATTGGAGCAGTCTGTGCTGTAATATTGGAGCAGTCTGCGCTGTAATATTTCTATTGGAGCAGTATGCGCTGTAATATTACTATTGGAGCAGTCTGCGCTGTAATATTACTATTGGAGCAGTCTGTGCTGTAATATTGGAGCAGTCTGCGCTGTAATATTACTATTGGAGTAGTCTGCGCTGTAATATTACTATTGGAGCAGTCTGCGCTGTTATATTACTATTGGAGCAGTCTGTGCTGTAATATTACTATTGGAGCAGTCTGCGCTGTTATATTACTATTGGAGCAGTCTGCGCTGTAATATTACTATTGGAGCAGTCTGCGCTGTTATATTACTATTGGAGCAGTCTGAGCTGTTATATTACTATTGGAGCAGTCTGCGCTGTAATATTACTATTGGAGCAGTCTGCGCTGTTATTTCTATTGGAGCAGTCTGCGCTGTTATATTACTATTGGAGCAGTCTGAGCTGTAATATTACTATTGGAGCAGTCTGCGCTGTTATATTACTATTGGAGCAGTCTGTGCTGTAATATTGGAGCAGTCTGCGCTGTAATATTTCTATTGGAGCAGTCTGAGCTGTAATATTACTATTGGAGCAGTCTGCGCTGTTATATTTCTATTGGAGCAGTCTGCGCTGTTATATTTCTATTGGAGCAGTCTGCGCTGTTATATTACTATTGGAACAGTCTGAGCTGTAATATTACTATTGGAGCAGTCTGCGCTGTTATATTACTATTGGAGCAGTCTGCGCTGTTATATTACTATTGGAGCAGTCTGTGCTGTAATATTGGAGCAGTCTGCGCTGTAATATTACTATTGGAGCAGTCTGCGCTGTTATATTACTATTGGAGCAGTCTGCGCTGTAATATTACTATTGGAGCAGTCTGCGCTGTTATATTACTATTGGAGCAGTCTGCGCTGTAATATTGGAGCAGTCTGCGCTGTAATATTTCTATTGGAGCAGTCTGAGCTGTAATATTACTATTGGAGCAGTCTGCGCTGTTATATTACTATTGGAGCAGTCTGCGCTGTAATATTACTATTGGAGCAGTCTGCGCTGTAATATTACTATTGGAGCAGTCTGCGCTGTAATATTGGAGCAGTCTGCGCTGTAATATTACTATTGGAGCAGTCTGCGCTGTAATATTACTATTGGAGCAGTCTGCGCTGTAATATTACTATTGGAGCGGTCTGCGCTGTAATATTACTATTGGCGTGGTCTGCGCTGTTATATTTCTATTGGAGCAGTCTGCGCTGTAATATTGGAGCAGTCTGCGCTGTAATATTACTATTGGAGCAGTCTGCGCTGTAATATTTCTATTGGAGCAGTCTGAGCTGTAATATTACTATTGGAGCAGTCTGCGCTGTTATATTACTATTGGAGCAGTCTGCGCTGTAATATTACTATTGGAGCAGTCTGCGCTGTAATATTAATATTGGAGCAGTCTGCGCTGTAATATTAATATTGGAGCAGTCTGCGCTGTAATATTACTATTGGAGCAGTCTGCGCTGTAATATTACTATTGGAGTAGTCTGCGCTGTTATATTTCTATTGGAGCAGTCTGCGCTGTTATATTACTATTGGAGCAGTCTGCGCTGTAATATTACTATTGGAGCAGTCTGCGCTGTTATATTACTATTGGAGCAGTCTGTGCTGTAATATTGGAGCAGTCTGCGCTGTAATATTTCTATTGGAGCAGTCTGAGCTGTAATATTACTATTGGAGCAGTCTGCGCTGTTATATTACTATTGGAGCAGTCTGCGCTGTAATATTACTATTGGAGCAGTCTGCGCTGTTATATTACTATTGGAGCAGTCTGTGCTGTAATATTACTATTGGAGCAGTCTGCGCTGTAATATTACTATTGGCGTGGTCTGCGCTGTTATATTTCTATTGGAGCAGTCTGCGCTGTAATATTGGAGCAGTCTGCGCTGTAATATTACTATTGGAGCAGTCTGTGCTGTAATATTACTACTGGAGCAGTCTGTGCTGTAATATTGGAGCAGTCTGCGCTGTTATATTAATGTGTAATACAGTGTTACACGCATTTAATATAACTTCTGAATACATTTATCAAAGTTTTGTTCGGACTGTATTAAAAACAGACTACAAGAGTCATACATGGATCAAAATTAGTCTAATATTATATTATTATTCATATTTTTATTCTAATTTTAATGATTATTTTATTTGTCATTTTAATTATTTTTAGTTTACATTTTGATCTTTTAATTTGATGAATTACTGTTTTATATTTTCTACTGTATTTGTATGTATTTTTATTATTAATGTCTCTTTTTTTTAACTTGCCAGATTTGAGTCCTTTTTCATTAAATTTACTGTTATTATTTCATCTTATTACACGTCATCAATCCCTTGTTCCGTATCAACTCAGCAACACTGTAAATGAGGGTCACCCTCAATGCTCTCTGAGATTAAATAAAGGTTGATTGATTGATTGATTGATTGATTGATTGATTGTTATCCTAAACCCAGTAAGAAATGCAAATACCTGGACATCCAAACTCATTAGTATTTGTTTCAACGTGCGATGAGTTTCACTTTTCCTCCATCTCTGGGAGCACAAACTGGGAATTGTTCCACATGAGAAACGGGAGACTAAAGAGACTCAAGTCCAAAGTGAGAGGATAAACTGACTGCCTGGCTGTGAGTTTCACTCAGATTTATGCAGAGAAACGTCTGCAGCGTTTGTCACCGTGACACCATCTCCTGGATTACGACTCCCGACAGCATCCCAGTCCGAGGCGACAGGCGCTCTGACATGTCATATGAAATGATATCAGGTGCGCGACTGCGAGAGGCAGCTGTGAACGCCGCGCTTCCTCTGAGGCAGCGGGCGGTGGACGCTGTGGGACTCTCAGTGGAGGCCACGGCTAATCAACACTGAGAACTGACACCTAGTAGTCCCGAAAGGGGGGGGGGGCAGTTACAGCAGTGCACAAGTATTACTACGGGGGGGTGGGGGGGCAGTACAGAAAAAAGGACTTGACTAATTTCTGTGTATTTCAGCGTACCATTCACAGCTAGCGTGAAACACCTTCCGTTTCAAGCCTTTCCCCTTTACCTTCAGCCCAATGTGCTCTAACGGAGGAGCAGGAAGGAGGAACATCACACCATTTCTCTCTTAGGAGAAAGAAATAAGAGGAAAAAAGGGGGAAAAGGAGGAGGAGAAGGACAGAGCATGCAGGAGGGTGGAAGAGGGAGAGAGAGATTTTACAGGAATAAAGAGGGAGATATATACAGAGAGAGAGAGAGAGAGAGAGAGAGAGAGACAGACAGAGAGAGAGAGAGAGGATAGAGAAAGAGGGAGACAGAGAGAGAGAGAGCAAGAGAGGGATAGAGATAAAGAGAGGATAGAGAGGGAGAGGGTGAGAGAGAGAGAGGGAGAGGGTGAGAGAGAGAGAGAGTGAGAGAGAGAGGGAGAGGGTGAGAGAGAGAGAGAGAGAGAGACAGAGAGGGATAGAGAGGGATAGAGATAAAGAGAGGATAGAGAGAGAGAGAGAGAGAGAGAGTGAGAGAGACAGAGAGGGATAGAGAGAGAGAGAGAGAGAGAGAGGATAGAGACAGAGAGAGCGAAAAAGGGAGGAGAGAGGACAGAGAAAGAGTGAGGAGGGTTGGTAGAAATGGAAAGGTAGAGAGAACATGAGAGAGAAAAACAGACAGAAAGGATGGCAAGAAAATGAGGGAGAGAAGGAAGAGAGAAAGAGAGGAGTAAGATGAAGTGAGAGTGAAGAGAGGAACAGAAAGAAAGGGGAGAGAAAAAGTGAAAGAATGAAATAAAAGGGAAAGAAGGATGGAGGGATGGCAGGTGAGGGAGGGGGTGAAGTGGAGGAGAGGGGGATGGAGTGATGGAGAGGTGGAAGAAAAAAGGGAAGAAGAGAAACGGTGTGAGCAGGCTGGGAGGAAAAGAGCAGCAGGTGCAGAAACGCAAAGACATGTACAGAACCGCGCATTATCTAGAACCTTCACTTATTTACCTTCCACACAAAACAGCCTATATAGAACCATCAACACTCAAAGAACCATTTTCATGCTTAAATTTTTCCTCGAAAGGTGAAATGGTTCTTCAGATTGCTGTATATGGTTCTATATAGCACCAAAAAGGGTTCTACTATTGTTCTGATGTCAGACTTGCTCCTCTTACACCCAAGCATGATTACATCACCTGTTTAAGACTTTAAGAAGTTCTTACACTTAAAAATGGTTCTTCAAGAGTTCTTGAGTAAAAACAATGCTTCTACATAGAACCATTTGCATGCTTAAATGGTTGCCTGCATGGTGAAGTGGTTCTTCAGATTGATGGAGAAGATGTTGTAGATGGTTCTGTACAGCACCGAAAGGGATTTAAAGCTTGAAATCATAAAAACAGCAGAACCCTTTTTGGTGCTATATAGAAGGTTATAATACAGTAATCTGCATTTCACCATGAAAACAACCGAGTTATCATGCAAATGGTCCTCTGAGTGTTTATGGGTCAAAATAGAACCACAGTCTTTCCTAAAGAACCCTTGAAGAACCTTCTTTTTTTAAGTAGGCAGTCTTAAACGGCTCCTGTCCCAACTTTTTTGGAACGTGTTACAGGCATCAGTTTCACAAAACAACGGAGTCGATCAGATAAAATATCACACATTTTGCGCCGTTTTGGTTTAAATACAGTCAAAGCGGATCCAGAAATCACCGTTTCTGATTCTACCGTCAGGTTCTAGGTGTTCTGGAGCTGCAGCTTGAATGTGTCTGAAGTCCAAACGTCTGAGAGCACATTAAAAATATAGATTTTTGTATTTAAACTTGGAAA
>NC_051220.1:43892718-43900218 GCF_015220715.1 Pygocentrus nattereri | reverse complement strand
CGTCTGCGTCTGAGACGCTGCTGGGGGGAACGACTCTTTCACACGAAGCGTGTGTGTGTGTGTGTGTGTGTGTGTGTGTGTGTGTGTGTGTGTGTGTGTACGCCGAGAGCTCAGGTGTGTGAAAGGAGGGAACACAATGAAACGCTTGACACTTATCAGCCTGTTCACAAACACAACGTCTACATTGACACTGATGGCTTTAAAGTCAATTAGAGTTCAGCCAATTATCAGACGCACCCAGTTCCCCCGGCTCACCCCAGACGTAGCCCATCGGCCGAGACCCGTGTGGTCTGTGGTCTGGAGCTACGAGGCTAATGTAGCTAACAAGTAATAGAAGCCTATACACACCAATTAGCATTTAGTTTAGTTTCAGCTTTACAGAACCTAACAGATGGAGCCCTGACTGGTCAAAAGCTCAGCCCTGATTGATTGGAAATCGATCACAAAATTCGGCCCGAATTGGTCATGAGATTGGGTAGAAGGCTGTCCCTGATTGATTGTGAAGCCGATCCTGATCGATCATACGACTGTCCTTGATTGGTCAGAAGCTTGGCTGTCCCTGATTGGTCAAAGGCGATCAGAAACCTATCACTGACTGGTCAGAAGCCTCTCCCTGACTGACTCTGATTGGTGAGAAATCCAGCCCAGATTGGTCAGAGGGCTGGTTCTCCCTCAGGGTCGCACGGGGGTGCTGGAGTCTATCCCAGTGGTCACCCTGGACAGGTCGCAGGGCAGACAGACAGAGAGCCTGACAGACTCACACCTAGGGGCTATATGTAGCATGTCCAATTGGCCTGACTGCATGTCTTTGGACTGTGGGAGGAAACCGGAGAACCCGGAGGAACCCCACACAGACACGGGGAGAACATGCAAACTCCACACAGAGAGGACCCTGGTCACCCAGCCGGGGAATCGAACCCAGGCCCTCCTCGCTGTGAGGCGACAGCGCTACTCACCGCGCCTTCTGGTCAGAAGGCTATCCTTGATTGGTCAAAAGCTTGGCCCTGATTGATCAGGAGGCTGCACCTGATTGGTCAGAAGTCTGGCTAGCTACATTAGCCTTGTAGCTCCAGTGGAGAACTAAAGAAGCGAACTTCAAGAAGCAAAATGTCTCAGCTGATAAACTACATTTGGGAAACTGGGTACTTTAGATTTTTAGCCAAACTATCGCTTTAAAGAGGGACGCGGCGTCGTGCTGCGGCTCCACGGGCTCTCGTGCTGCAGACGATGATGAGAAAAGCCCAGTGGATGCTGATTGGATGAGAGCAGAGACGAGGACAGTGATTGGCTGAGGAGTGGACGGTGGATGTCGATCGGCTGAGATGTCTGTGTGTACCTGTTTCAGAGGGGAGGGGCTGAAAGGGTGCTGGACAGAACACACGGGCAGCGTAATCCTCAAATGTGCTGGACTCCAGGTAGTGCTGGACGATCGTCTCCAAATACCGAGCTCGCTCCTCATAGCTGAACATGTGGGTCAAAGGTCAACACGCCAGAGTGTAGAAACACAACAACAACCAGAGTCAGTTTAAATGGAGCCTGGCCACTTCCAGTTTCTCCCATTATATAAAACCATGACACAAGACTACTGAGAGCTGATTGGTTAGTGTTACTGCTACTGAGAGCTGATTGGTTAGCGTTACTGCTACTGAGAGCTGATTGGTTAGAGTTACTGCTACTGAGAGCTGATTGGTTAGTGTTACTGCTACTGAGAGCTGATTGGTTAGCGTTACTGCTACTGAGAGCTGATTGGTTAGCGTTACTGCTACTGAGAGCTGATTGGTTAGCGTTACTGCTACTGAGAGCTGATTGGTTAGCGTTACTGCTGCTGAGAGCTGATTGGTTAGCGTTACTGCTGCTGAGAGCTGATTGGTTAGCGTTACTGCTGCTGAGAGCTGATTGGTTAGCGTTACTGCTACTGAGAGCTGATTGGTTAGCGTTACTGCTACTGAGAGCTGATTGGTTAGCGTTACTGCTACTGAGAGCTGATTGGTTAGCGTTACTGCTACTGAGAGCTGATTGGTTAGCGTTACTGCTGCTGAGAGCTGATTGGTTAGCGTTACTGCTGCTGAGAGCTGATTGGTTAGCGTTACTGCTACTGAGAGCTGATTGGTTAGTGTTACTGCTACTGAGAGCTGATTGGTTAGCGTTACTGCTACTGAGAGCTGATTGGTTAGCGTTACTGCTGCTGAGAGCTGATTGGTTAGCGTTACTGCCTGCTGAGAGCTGATTGGTTAGCGTTACTGCTGCTGAGAGCTGATTGGTTAGCGTTACTGCTGCTGAGAGCTGATTGGTTAGCGTTACTGCTACTGAGAGCTGATTGGTTAGCGTTACTGCTACTGAGAGCTGATTGGTTAGCGTTACTGCTACTGAGAGCTGATTGGTTAGAGTTACTGCTACTGAGAGCTGATTGGTTAGTGTTGCTGCTACTGAGAGCTGATTGGTTAGAGTTACTGCTACTGAGAGCTGATTGGTTAGTGTTACTGCTACTGAGAGCTGATTGGTTAGAGTTACTGCTACTGAGAGCTGATTGGTTAGTGTTACTGCTACTGAGAGCTGATTGGTTAGTGTTACTGCTACTGAGAGCTGATTGGTTAGTGTTACTGCTACTGAGAGCTGATTGGTCAGCGTTACTGCTACTGAGAGCTGATTGGTTAGCGTTACTGCTACTGAGAGCTGATTGGTTAGCGTTACTGCTACTGAGAGCTGATTGGTTAGCGTTACTGCTACTGAGAGCTGATTGGTTAGCGTTACTGCTACTGAGAGCTGATTGGTCAGTGTTACTGCTACTGAGAGCTGATTGGTTAGTGTTACTGCTACTGAGAGCTGATTGGTTAGTGTTACTGCTACTGAGAGCTGATTGGTTGGTGCTCTGATCAGCTCATTGGCTGAGTAAAACAGTTCACATTCACTGATGTCTTATGAACGTTAGACACACTTAGAAAGTTCTATAAGTGGACTTCAAAAGCGCTTAAAAAATATAAGAGCAGTGTTGAAATGTTTTAAACTTTTTTATGTTGGAAAAAAAACGTGTGCATTTATCTGTACAAAAACACAAAAGCTTTTTAGGAACCCATTCACTTTGGACTTGCTCAGGAGCGCCCTCTAGCATCAGACAAATGACAGACATTAGTGAGTGGAAGTCCTCCTCACTAGACATTCTCTGCAAGAACGTCACAGATGTACATGCACACCCTCCATTGATAAAGCCAGAGCTTCATTTTAGGGGGGCTGGTTACATATTGGGAGGGGCCAGCTAGCAAACATTCAAGCCAACTTCATTATAGCTAAATTGTGGAAAAATTACCCACCCATTACCGTAATCGGTGGGAAAACAACACTTTTAATAATAAACCCAACACACGACTGCTTACCACGCAAGCATCGTTATAACACTTATCATTACTATTATATCTCACTGTGTGTTCTGGTTTAAATGACGTCAAAAGTCACATATTAATTAACATTAAGCCTTACATTAATTAACAAACTGTTAATTTCCCTTCTGAAATCTGCGACTGCAACAATATGTGAATTGTGAACACTGAACATATGTGAATCTGTGAGATCCTTCTGGTGTGGGTTCCTGCTCGTTTCCTCCCTTTTAAATAGATAAAAAGTGCTAATAGGTAAATCTGAATAGTGGAAAAAATGAACTACACACTCATTTGACAAAATGAGCTTACTACACGTTTTCGAATTGCTACACACTTTATCTCAATATTATTAATGCAATATTCTACTTGTAACGTTTCTAGAACCAGTGCAACCTGAACACACACACACACTGTACAATTGCAGTGCTACAAGAATATGATCACTGTAATCCACAAACACAGAAAAAAAAAAACAACACACACAATCATCTTCACACACGCTGAGAGTCTGAAGTCTCCCAGTCTGAGAGAACAGGGAGGAACCATTAGTCTGGAAAGATGAAGTGTATTATGGGGCTGTCAGTGTTTATGTACGGAGACATTGAGTAAGAATAGGCCTCTTTCTGTCGGTGTTATTCAGTTAAGAGAAATGATGGTTCTGTGTAAATGGAGCAGATTGGATTAAGCTGCTGCATATGGGTTTAAAAACGAGGGGATTCTGTTAATGGCCAGGATGTGATTATGCTGGGTCTCAATGGCAGCATATGGGCTTTACTGCATTCATAACTCAGTCAGCAGCTCAGGGGTTTGGGAAACAGTGGACACTGTGTCACCAATTCAATCCAATTCAGTTTTATTTATATAGCACTTTTCAAAACACGCATAGTCCCAAAGCAGCTTTCCAGGTGGATGCAGCCCATTAATAAGCGTCGTTGAGGGAGACAGCGGGAAAAAAAACCCCTAAGAGCATCAGGAGGAACCTCAGAGGAACCAAGGCTCAAAATTCAAAAACCAATAATTCATGCATCAATTTTAGCACGTTTAACTGACTAGAAGAGATTATGACAACATTCACTACAGTACGCCCTCATATTTTGCTGAAAAAAATTTAGACTTATTCAAAAGGATTTGAAGTGAGGGAGTTCTATGGGATCTGGAGAGGGGAATATGGGTGAGTTTTAGAGGATCTGGATTGTTGAGTTTGAGGAAATTTTAGAGGCTTTGGAATAATGAGGAATTTATTTTTTGGAGTGAGGGTGGACAGGAGTGATTTAATGTGGAGTTGAGAGGATCTAGAGTGATCGGAATGGGGACGTTAGAGGATCTGGAGTGATCGGAATGTGGAGTTGAGAGGATCTGGAGTGATCAGAATGGGGAGGTTAGAGGATCTGGAGTGATCAGAATGTGGAGTTGAGAGGATCTGGAGTGATCGGAATGGGGAGTTTAGAGGATCTGGAGTGATCGGAATGGGGACGTTAGAGGATCTGGAGTGATCAGAATGTGGAGTTGAGAGGATCTGGAGTGATCAGAATGGGGAGTTGAGAGGATCTGGAGTGATCAGAATGGGGAGTTGAGAGGATCTGGAGTGATCGGAATGGGGAGTTGAGAGGATCTGGAGTGATCAGAATGGGGAGGTTAGAGGATCTGGAGTGATCAGAATGGGGAGTTGAGAGGATCTGGAGTGATCGGAATGGGGAGTTGAGAGGATCTGGAGTGATCGGAATGGGGAGTTGAGAGGATCTGGAGTGATCGGAATGGGGACGTTAGAGGATCTGGAGTGATCGGAATGTGGAGTTTATAGGATCTGGAGTGATCGGAATGTGGAGTTTATAGGATCTGGAGTGATCGGAATGTGGAGATGAGAGGATCTGGAGTGATCGGAATGGGGACGTTAGAGGATCTGGAGTGATCGGAATGTGGAGTTTATAGGATCTGGAGTGATCGGAATGTGGAGATGAGAGGATCTGGAGTGATCGGAATGGGGACGTTAGAGGATCTGGAGTGATCGGAATGTGGAGTTTATAGGATCTGGAGTGATCGGAATGTGGAGTTTATAGGATCTGGAGTGATCGGAATGTGGAGTTTATAGGATCTGGAGTGATCGGAATGTGGAGTTGAGAGGATCTGGAGTGATCGGAATGTGGAGATGAGAGGATCTGGAGTGATCGGAATGTGGAGATGAGAGGATCTGGAGTGATCGGAATGTGGAGATGAGAGGATCTGGAGTGATCGGAATGTGGAGTTGAGAGGATCTGGAGTGATCGGAATGTGGAGTTGAGAGGATCTGGAGTGATCGGAATGTGGAGTTGAGAGGATCTGGAGTGATCGGAATGTGGAGATGAGAGGATCTGGAGTGATCGGAATGGGGACGTTAGAGGATCTGGAGTGATCGGAATGTGGAGTTTATAGGATCTGGAGTGATCGGAATGTGGAGTTGAGAGGATCTGGAGTGATCGGAATGTGGAGTTGAGAGGATCTGGAGTGATCGGAATGTGGAGATGAGAGGATCTGGAGTGATCGGAATGTGGAGTTGAGAGGATCTGGAGTGATCGGAATGTGGAGTTGAGAGGATCTGGAGTGATCGGAATGTGGAGTTGAGAGGATCTGGAGTGATCGGAATGGGGACGTTAGAGGATCTGGAGTGATCAGAATGTGGAGTTGAGAGATCTGGAGTGATCGGAATGGGGAGTTGAGAGGATCTGGAGTGATCGGAATGGGGACGTTAGAGGATCTGGAGTGATCGAATGTGGAGTTTATAGGATCTGGAGTGATCGGAATGTGGAGTTTATAGGATCTGGAGTGATCGGAATGTGGAGTTTATAGGATCTGGAGTGATCGGAATGTGGAGATGAGAGGATCTGGAGTGATCGGAATGGGGACGTTAGAGGATCTGGAGTGATCGGAATGTGGAGTTTATAGGATCTGGAGTGATCGGAATGTGGAGTTTATAGGATCTGGAGTGATCGGAATGTGGAGTTGAGAGGATCTGGAGTGATCGGAATGTGGAGTTGAGAGGATCTGGAGTGATCGGAATGTGGAGATGAGAGGATCTGGAGTGATCGGAATGTGGAGATGAGAGGATCTGGAGTGATCGGAATGTGGAGTTGAGAGGATCTGGAGTGATCGGAATGTGGAGTTGAGAGGATCTGGAGTGATCGGAATGTGGAGTTGAGAGGATCTGGAGTGATCGGAATGGGGAGTTGAGAGGATCTGGAGTGATCGGAATGTGGAGATGAGAGGATCTGGAGTGATCGGAATGTGGAGTTGAGAGGATCTGGAGTGATCGGAATGTGGAGTTGAGAGGATCTGGAGTGAAAAGGCGAGGAAAGTGTAAAGGATGTGGTAGGGGAGGGCAGATTTGGAGGATGTGGAGTAAGCAGGATGGGGAAGAGCGGAGAATGGGGGATTTTAGAGGATCTGGCTGCACCGCAGACACGCAGCGCACATCTGACGCTGAGGAGACGTGCGAGTGTGTGTTCCACGGGGGGTTACACACTCCCGCTGATCTGTCGTTTGCCTTTTCCTGTCTCCAGCAGACCCTCTTCCTGCAGGAGTGAGAGAGCCGGGTGGGGAGGCCGAGAGATCACACAGAGCAGCACACCTCGTGACGGTGATGCTGCCAGCAGACTGAAGATCCAGGCCTGCAGCTCAGGCTGTTTCACCGCTGTGGCTCAAACTTTGAGCGCATGTAGTGGTTCTCACACTGGGAAATGAAACAGGAGGAACGTTTCACCCGGTATGAGGAATCACAGCACCGAGCAATCACAGCACTGAAAAATCTGATTACTGAGCTCAAATCCAGCCCCTTTATCAGAATTCTTAATCAGATTTCCAGATCGGAGTACGGCGTTTACATGGCCATTTGAATAACCAGATAACCAGAAATCCGATTATGACCGGATCACTGAGGGAACGTGATTGCACTCCGTGTGACGCTTCACATGCAAAATAAATAAAACTAGAATTTTACACAATAAAATAAATGAAGGTGTTTTGCATTTGAAACTGGAAATGACAGGTTTTAACCTTCATGCGTCGGGAATATTTCGGCTGGCTTTGAATACTTTTAAATTTACTCTTATAAACCACATTAAAAAATACGAACTTCAAACTCTACAAAACTCCT
>NC_051220.1:43847718-43882718 GCF_015220715.1 Pygocentrus nattereri | reverse complement strand
TCGATACAGAATGTAAAATTAATCTGACCAATTGTGTTTTTACATATAAACAACTGAGAGTCAACAATAAGAATTTCTGAGAGTTAAAGAGAAGCCTGGCTTTTCCAGACAGTCCCCTGATCCTCACACACACACACACACACACACACACACACACATTTTATCACTCAGTCCCAACACTGCCCTCGGAGGCAGGGATAGGAAGAGAGAGAGAGAGAGAGAGAGTGAGAGTGAGTGAGTGAGTGAGTGAGTGTGTGTGTGTGTGGAGGGCCTGAGGGTTCACACACTCTTGGATTACTCTTAGTGCCCGGTTCTCTGCGGTTCTCTGCATCCACCACCAGCATCCAGACACACACACACACACACACACACTCAGGTTTGTTTTCGTACAATATCAGGACACAATTCCATACATGCACTCTTTAAAAAGACTTTTAAGGGGTTTTGTTCTTTAAGGGTTCTTTAATAACGACCATCATTCTATATAAAACCATGGACACTCAAAGAACCACTTGCAGGATTAAATGGTTCTCTGCATGGTGTCAGTAAAAATTCATATATTTTTAGAATAAATGTGTATAAACCAGATGGTCCCAGCTCCTATCAGCAGCTCCTGATCCAACATAATGAAGTATTGATTAGATGCAGCAGGTATTGGGTGATAATTACAGGTAACACTGGGCTTCCTCGACACACATAAATGACTCAAAGTTATTTATTATAGATTTTTTATCCATCCTCATATCTCATTTATTAAATTACTACACTGTGGTCATTTTAATGGTTCATTGATTTTTTTTATTTCCTACTATGATTATTTTTACTTTTTAGCATTTAATGTGTTTTTCTTCTCAATCCCCGGTTTCTGTGTTGGCTCAGCTGCACTGTAAATGAGGGAGTTTAAATAAAGGTTGACTGACTGACTGCTTGATTGATTGATTGATTGATTGATTGATTGATAATCTGAGTGCATCAGCTGCCTTTTAACACTGTGATGATCTAAAACGACGAAACCTTGTTCCATCAACTTGCAGTGGAGTCAAAGACGGGTTTTAAAGTTTCTTTTTTGGACACAAAGTTCAGAGGTTTTGCTCCAACAGTGATGAATGTAGTTAATAAGAATTTCCTCATTTTTAACGACAGTAACTGAAAACAAACACTTCTGTTCTTTCAGCCTTCTAGGAACGTTTTCTTGGCGAATCTGGTTTTGTTTTGATGTTTTTGTGTTGGTTTTCCTAAAAAAGTGGGGACCTTTCTGTCCTGGACATGTACAAAAACAAACTAAAACACACACACACACACACACACACACACACACACACACACACACACACACTCCAACGCCAAAGCAGCTCTTTTTTCATCTCTTTTTTTGTGATCCAAACCCCAATTTCACAGTCATGGCGGATGGAGGGATCAGTGCGTTTTCAGAGGCAGATGGACGGAGCCTCGGGCCAACAGCAAGAAAAACTGGAACTTACTGAGAATCACCAGAGAGGTCAGAGAGAGAGAGAGAGAGAGAGAGAGAGAGAGAGAGAGAGAGGGATGGAGGGAGCGAGAGAGAGAGAGAGAGAGAGAGACAGAGAGGAAAAAGAGAGAGAGAGAGAGAGAGAGAGAGAGAGTGAGAGGGAGAGAGAGGGGAGTGAAAGAGAGAGATGGTTAGAGAAAGAGAGATAGAGAAAGAGAGATAGAGAAAGAGAGAGAGAAAGAGAGAGATAGAGAAAGAGATGGAGACAGAGAGAGAGAGAGAGAGAAAGAAAGAGAGAGAGAGATAGAGAAAGAGAGATGGAGAAAGAGATAGAGAGACAGAGATAGAGAGACAGAGAGAGAGAGGGAGGGAAAGGGGGAGTGAGAGAGAGGGAGAGAGAGAGACAGAGAGGGAAAAAAAGAGGCAGAGAGACAGAGAGAGAGGCAGAGAGAAAGAGAGAGGCAGAGAGAAAGAGAGAGAAAGAGAGAGAGAGAGAGAGAGAGAGAGAGAGGGGGGGGGAGTGAAAGAGAGAGATGGTTAGAGAGAGAGAGAGAGAGAGAGTGAAAGAGAGAGAGAGAGGGGGGGGGGAGTGAAAGAGAGAGATGGTTAGAGAGAGAGAGAGAGAGAGAGAGAGAGAGTGAAAGAGAGAGAGAGTGGGGGGGAAGAAAAGATGAAAAGGTGTTTTTTATGTCGTCATCTTCAGAGCTGGAGTGCGGACCCCGAACAACAGCCGTGCGCCGGTGGTCTTTATGTGATGTGCGGCGCTCCTGCGTCCGTCTGAGAGAGTCTGCAGGTGAGGGGAGGTGAAGAGGAGCTGGAGCTGCTGCTCCTCCTCAGGTGATTCATTCGCTCTGCCTCGTTCAGCGTCTCCAAACGAGCTCACCTGAGGAGGAGCTCCGCCCCAGAGCCATTTCCTCCATCGCGGCCGTTTAAAAACAGCTCCTGCGCCCCGCCGCGGAGATTCAGCTCGCGGCTGGTTCCTTCTGCTCTATTATGCTCCTCACCGCAAGAACCGAACCCGAGCGGCAGGAAGGTTCTCTGTCACAGTGACGCTTCACCAGAACCCCACTGTTCTCCCCTCTCCAGCTCAACCTCGGCTCACTAACGCTAATGTTGCTAACAAATAATGGAAGTCTATGTGGACAATTAGCATAATGCTAACTGCATGCCCAGTCACTGCTGAAGGGCAAGTCCACAGATTTCCCAGAATTTCTGCCCAATTCATTTACAGTTGGTTCCTTTTAGAGAGAGAAGCTGATTAGATTTATCACGAGGAGAGAAAGAGAGGAAGGAGGGACGTGGAAAGAAAGAGAGAGACGCCAAAGGAGGAAATGAAAAGGAACAAAGAAAGAAGGGATGTAGGAAAGAAAAGAGAAGGAGAGCAAGAACAGGGAGAGAACCAGAGAAAGGAGGAATGAAGAAAAAGGTTCTATATAGCACCGAAAAATGGTTCTATTGTTACAGGTTTCACACTAACAATAGAACTCTTACGGTGCCATATAGAACCGTCTACAGCACATTCTCCATCAATCTGAAGAACCCTTTCACAAAATGCAAAGAACCCTTTCATCATGCAAAGGGTTCTTTGAGTGTTCAAGGTTCTATATAGCCCGAAAACGGGTTCTGCTATAGTTATAATGTTAAGCCTGTGGTGACAGTGCTATATATTCATGCATTCATGGTTCTATATACTACCAATGTCTTTACTAGAACCCTGGGGAACCGTCTTTAAGTGTGTACGTTTCGTGTAAGAGGGCTGATCGTTGGCTGAACCACGGCTGTGACCGCAGAGAACGTCTCGCGGACTGCATCAGTCAGAACCATCAACAGGTAGAAATGAAGACGGAGCAGGTTTTGACGGTTCTGTCCGCTTTGAAGCGGTTCTCTCCCCCTCTTTCCTCTCGGGCGGGAGAAGTGTACCTCGTCTGGCGGCCGGGTCAATCCTGAGCTTAAAGCTGTTCTAATCACAGCCACTCTGACATCTCACACAGCCGCCAATTATCAGCACCAGGGGAACAAAAACCACGAGCGAGAGAGCCACGCCGAGAGGAGAGGGAGGAGAGGAGAAGAAAGGAGAGCGAAGAAAGTAGAGAGAGGAGAGGCTGGGGGGGGGGGGAAAGGGAGGAAAAAAAAAACAGAATCTGACCAAGAGAAAGACAGAGCGGTAGTTTGAGAGAGAGAGAGAGAGAGAGAGAGAGAGAGAGAGAGAGAGAGAGAGAGACAGAGAGAGAGAGAGAGAGAGAGAGAGAGAATGGGTTTGGAGAGACATCCGTCGATAATGACAGATTACTGTAATTCAGCCTGTCAGGAGCATCGACCTGCAACTCACGCCAATCAATAATACACACACACACACACACACACACACAGATGGGTGAGATCGCTGCGAGCGAAGACTCAAGCTGGGCCAAACAATCTCTCTGGCTTGGAGGACATGCTAGATGAGAATCACTCCCCCTCTCCTCCTCCTCCTCCTCCTCCTCCTCCTATCTCTCCTTTTCTCTTTCTCTCTCTGCCTTCGCTTTGTTTTCCTGCAGCACAGTCTTCTGAAAAAGACAGCTTTTAGAACCAGGTTGCAGATCAGAGCAGATTTAAACTTACAAAACACCCTTAATATGTTAATATTAATGTAATCGCGATTAATCGCGCTCTAATCTGAGCCTAAACAAAAAAGATCTGTTTCTATTTTACATGCAAGAAATGTATTTATTACTGTAATACTTTGGGCTCACAAGTGATTCAAATAATCAAAATTAATTGCTTTCTTTCTTTCTTTTTTTTAAATCGTGATTAATCTACCATGTTTGCTCAAATTTAAGCCTAAAGAAAGATTTGATTTTGATTTGATCCATTTAAAAACATGAAACAGCAAAAAAAAAAAAAATTAATAGTTTAATACTAGGACTGTGTAACTGCGATTATTTACATCTTTTTGAGCAATTAATCGCGATTAATCGGTCTCATTCACTCAAATCTGAGCCTAAAGATAGATTTGTTATCCTTTTAAAAGCATGTAAAAGAAAGAATAATGGATTTATTACTTTAATACTAGGCCTCTGAAATTGTGACTATTTGCATATTTTTGTGTAGCCAATCATGATAAAATCTGTCTCATTTGCCCAAATTCAGGGTCAAAAGAAAGATTTAGGCTCTCAAATTGCGATTAATCGCGATTAATCACATCGTTTCGTGTAGTTTATCCCAATTAATCTTTCATTTGCTCATATTTGAGGCTAATGATGATCTGATTTAATTTGAAAGCATTATGATTTTAAAGCAAGCGATGTAGTTTAAATATAATATTCAAATGACTCAAATAATTAAATCATGATTAGTTCAGTGTCGTTAACTGCGATATACTAGGACTTAGAAACTGAAATTATTTGCATCTTTTTCAGGAATCAATCGCGATGAATTGGTCTCATTTACTCAAATTTGAGGCTAATGAAGGATCTGATTTACTTCTAAAGCATTTAAAAGCCGGAAATATTAAATATATACTTTAAATATAACAAAATGACTTAAATAGTAACAATATCTCCATCATATGAATGCAAAACACGGATATTACAGTTTATAATCCCTGTTAAACACCGTCCACTCCTCAGTCCACAGTGGAATTCACTGTGACGTCACGAAACCCACAGATATCTTGGCCTACAGCAGTTTAGCCCCGCCCACTCACTCTGAAGTTATAAGGAGTGTTTCAGCCCAGACTGCTTTCTGAATGCGGCAGAACACGAGCAGCCAATCAGAACAGAGCTCATTTACATACACTGGGACAAAGAGAGGTGGGGAAATGATCCTGAGGACTGAATTATGACTGTTTTTGGTCCATAAACTCACTCACACTCACCTCAGGGAGAGAAAAGAGGAAAGTAGCACTCTGGCCCTTTAACTACTCAACCTGCTACACTTTCCAGACTGAAGAAATAAGAGGAGAAATCAGAGGTGATTTACCTGCAGCACTCGAGGCATCAGGACGAATAAAAAAAGGCAAAATGTCACTTAAATATCAGAGAAAGTGTCACTCCGAGGGGCCGCGGACCGCTTAAATTAGATATGAAGAGAGAGCGCATTGTTCAGAGGCAAAATAATGAGTGAGAGGGATGAAGAAGATTGAGCGGTGGGTACCGGGGGGGGCAGAGAGAGAGAGACAGAAAGAGTGAGCGCGAGAGAGAAAGCGAGAGAGACAGAGAGAGTGTGAGAGCGAGAGAGTGCGCGAGAGAGAGACAGCGAGAGAGAGACAGCGAGAGAGAGAGAGCGTGTGAGTGACAGAGAGAGAGCGAGCATGAGCTAGAGAGAGGGAGAGAGAGCGCGAGAGAGAGAGCGAGAGAAAGAAAGAGCGAGAGAGAGTGTGTGAGTGACAGAGAGAGCGAGCATGAGCGAGAGAGAGAGAGAGCGAGAGAGAGAGAGCGAGAACAAGAGAGAGAGCGCGCGCGAGAGAGAGAGAGAGAGCGAGCGAGAGAGAGAGAGAGCGAGCGAGCGAGAGAGAGAGAGCGCGAGAGAGAGCGCGAGAGCGAGCGAGCGAGAGAGAGCGAGCGAGAGAGAGCGAGCGAGAGAGAGCGAGCGAGCGAGTGAGAGAGAGAGCGAGCGAGAGAGAGAGCAAGAGAGCGAGTGAGAGAGCGAGAGAAGCAGAGTAAATGGGTAGAGAATGATTGTGGGAGTAAATGGCTGTGCATGCGGGTTGGTGTGATGAAGAGATCAGAGCGATTCCATCACCTGAGCTCAGACTCCACATCTGCACAAATAAAACATCAATAATTATCGAACGGCCTGACGTCTACCTGCTCTCCGAGCTTCAGCCACCGGCTCAAAGATTCAGCCGCCAGTCAATTACACACACACACACACACACACACACACACACACACACACGTTCCCAGACCCTGTCAGGACATGGAGTCTTACTCTTATATTGTGAAGTACAGCTCCACAATATGCTGTCTGTTAGTTTTCATCACAATCTTTGCAATTCTGACATCACTGAAGACTGGAAATATGCAAATCAGTGTCTTATACATATTTAGAAACCCTGACCAGCCACTTTATCAAGCCCACCTCCCTGTTTCTACACTCACTGTCCATTTCACTTGGTAGGTATTATTACAGACTGTAGTCCATCTGTATGACGGCAGATCAGTCGTCTTTAGGTGAAATTAAAGGCAAGACTGCTTAGACTGACGCTAATGCTGACGCTCCAAAGACTGCAGGCCAGTCTTTGGAGAGTTTTACAGCAGCTCTGCTCGAACAGTCAGAGCTGAGATGAGCCGAGGAGCTGAATGACATCAGTGGACGCACAAATCAGACGCGTTCCTGCTGAAGCTGCTTGCATCTCTAGAAGGACCAATTCTGCAGGAGCCAATAAAGGAGCGCATCGTTTCACAGCGGAGGAGATGGAGCGCACGCTATGCTCTCAGCTCCTATCGGTGATCACCACCTTAAACGAACTCCTCCGAAACTCCGCCCACTCTGCCTCGCCAGCGTTCACGCCACGGAAATAGCCAGCTCTCACTGAAAGCGCATGACTTCCAGCCGCCTCGACGCCTCGCAGCGCTGCAGGTGTGAACGCAGGGGAAGCAGGGAAGATTGTGGAATTTGTGATGGTCTAAAGTTTAATTACATCACTCCCTGCCGAAGACCACCCCATCCCCCCTCAGACGGGAACACATGAAAAAATGAAAAATCTAATAAGGGAATCGTATCATTTCTGTTTCTCTGATTCTTTGTTACCCCCTTTACCCTGTTCTTCAGTGGTGAGCACCCCCACGCACCCCCACAGAGCAGGTAGATCAATCCCAGCACTGCAGTGACTCTGAAGTAGTGGTGGTGAGTTTGTGTGTGTTGTGCCGGGGTGAGTGGATCAGACACAGCAGTATTTTTGGCTTGAATACATATGAAAACACACGCGTGTGGGCAGGGCGAGTCGATGCTGAGCGGCCAGCAGAGAGAGACGAAATACGATGAGCAGGATTTTCAGCTGCACACTTTAAAAGGGCTTATCACACTTAGTGTTATTATTATTATTATTATTATTATTATTATTGGAGATGCAAAACCTTTTTCATGACCGTGCGCAGCTGCTCCATTACCTGGTTCTGAAACCCACGCAGGCTTTGCATTTTGGGTAAAAGGATACAAGTTCTGGTAGAGCGGGATGAGGGATTTCAGCGCTCGGCTGGCGTTTATGGCCGTGGCTCGCACCATCGTCGGCAAAATCTTCCCGTCCACTATGGCACCGTCAAACAAGGGGCCGAAAAACGGGACCTAAAGAAAGAGACGGAAATATTTGTTTAATAGTGTCAGAAATAACCAGGGCAAAGGGAAAAATTGCCCTAATATTCAACATTTATGTCTTTTATAACACAAGCACAGGGTCAACAACGCCCTAAGAATAAACAGCAGAAAACCGCATCGCTTAGTTAACCTATGATTGAGTATTTCACAAAGTGTTTCCATTTGTGTCCTAAATGTGTAAATACGAACAAAAATCGCCTTTTATTAGTATTTAAAAATATAATAAACACACACTGAGCATCAGAAAAAAGTCATGTGATGGTGTTAAAGCACCGAATATCCAAAGACTCAGCAAACAGCTGTTTTACAGTGACTGAAAATCAAACATCAAGTTCAACAGGCGGCAGAGCGCCGTTATATAACGACTGTTCCAGCATGTATATGACGATTATACCATACAGTCTAAGGCAGGATCTCAACTCTGACCAGTCCAGCATGACATACAATATACACCGGTCAGGAATAACATTCTGACCACCTCCTTGTTTCTGCGCTCACTGTCCACTTCATCAGCTCCACTGACCGTATAGCTGCACTCTGTAGTTCTACAGTTACAGACTGTAGTCCATCTGTTTCTCTGATACTCTGTTACCCTGTTCTTCAGTGGTCAGGACCCCCATGGACCCTCACAGAGCAGGTACTGTTTGGGTGGTGGGTCATTCTCAGCACTGCAGTAACACTGACGTGGTGGTGGTGTGTTAGTGTGTGTTGCGCTGGTATGAGTGGATCAGACACAGCAGTGCTGCTGGAGTTTTTAAACACCTTAGTGTCGCTGCTGGACTGAGAACAGTCCACCAACCAAAAATATCCAGCCAACAGCGTCCTGTGGGCAGCATCCTGTAGGCAGCGTCCTGTGGGCAGCGTCCTGTGGGCAGCGTCCTGTGACCACTAGGACTAGAGGATGACCAACACAAACTGTGCAGCAGCAGATGAGCTGTCGTCTCTGACTTTACATCTACAAGGTGGACCGACATGGTAGGAGTGTCTAATAGAGTGGACAGTGAGTGGACACAGTGTTTAAAACTCCAGCAGCACTGCTGTCTGATCCACTCAGACCAGGACAACACACACTAACACACCACCACCACGTCAGTGTTACTGCAGTGCTGAGAATGACCCACCACCCAAAGAGCACCTGCTCTGTGAGGGTCCATGGGGGTCCTGACCACTGAAGAACAGGGTAACAGAGTATCAGAGTAACTGTAGAACTACAGAGAAACACCTTTCATAAGATATTTATGACATTAAAAACATGCTGTAAATATCGAGATCAGCTCATTATGGTAAGTTATTTTACTGCGTCCACATATTTCCCGGAATAAACCCCGAACTGGGATCAAAGATGTTTCTTCTACAAACGAGCCGACAGACTGAAGTTGGACTCCTTCTTCCCGAGAAAGTGACATGAAGCAGAAGTTGCGCTGAACGGGTCCTCGGACGGTGAAATGGGAGCTAAATGGACTTTCATAAAAGCCAGGCCGCCGCTCTCCGCTATCGCTCCATCTTCCTGCTTTTTATTCGGACTGCAGGACGCACGACCCGTCCATCCATCCACGCCGGAATTCGATTCTCAGAATCCTGCTCATTCAATTAGCGCAGACATAACTGAGCAGGAAGTCAGGGATTTGAGTGCAGATACGGTTCCACCGTCTCCGTATCGAGTGGTCGGTAGACTCCGTCTAACAGATTTCCAATAAAGCAGAAGTGCGGAAGACGCAGAGTTCCTCGAGTACTGATCTCTGCCCCGTATTTGTTTTCCAAACAGACGGTGTAGCATCGTGAGGGAAGAACACAAAGTTTCCATTAGAACTACTAACTATTTCTAACGAATCTGTAGAGGATCACGATACATCACCCCAACGTCTGAGAAACGATATGATTCCTCGAGGTGTCAGATCTTCAGATGTGCTCAGTTTACACATTTAGTACTTCTCACAGCAAATTCTGTCTCTAAAATTAAAGACCTACATAAACGTTAATAAACACTTATTCCATCTGGCGTCTTTTGTCACAAAGGTTGCATCTGCCAACCTTGATGTCACGTCTACGTCAAGTCGATACTTTTCACTTTTATCAGCAGGTTCACTGTAACACACCCTGGACTCGGTCTCGACTCTGTCTCAGCATCATCTGGACTCGGTCTCGTCTCGTTTTTGTCTCAGTCTCGTCTCAATTTTGTCTCAGTCTCGTCTCAGTTTTGTCTCAGTCTCGTCTCGGTTTTGTCTCAGTCTCGTCTCGGTCTCAGCATTATTTGGACTCTGTCTCATCTCTGTCTCAGCATCATCTGGACTCGGTCTCGTCTGTCTCAGCATCATCTGGACTCGGTCTCGTCTGTCTCAGCATCATCTGGACTCGGTCTCGTCTCTGTCTCAGCATCATCTGGACTCGGTCTCGTCTGTCTCAGCATCATCTGGACTCGGTCTCGTCTGTCTCAGCATCATCTGGACTTGGTCTCGTCTCTGTCTCAGCATCATCTGGACTTGGTCTCGTCTTAGTCTCTACATCATCTGGACTTGGTCTCGTCTTAGTCTCTACATCATCTGGACTTGGTCTCGTCTTAGTCTCTACATCATCTGGACCTGGTCTCATCTTAGTCTCTACATCATCTGGACTCTGTCTCGGTCTTGACATCATTCAGACCCGGTCTCCTCTCTGTCTCCACGCCATTTGGACTCATTCTCATCTCAGCCTCCACATCTTTTGGACCTGGTCTCATCTTGGTCTCAATAGTATTTGGACTCTGTCTCATCTGAGTAACATTTGGACTCTCTTGTCTTGGTTTCAATGTTATTTGGTCTCTTCCTGATGAATCATCAGACTATGTTGCGTTGATCTAACACGCGGTTGTTGACGTGAGTCCTACAGCTGTCAGACGTTGTGCCTCAGGGAAATGAACATTAATCTGCCTGCGTTTATCTGACTAAGTGCTGCAGCCCAATATTTCTACTTCAAGCTTATTTTCTAACCTCTGAACAGGACGTAACACCAAGAGCGAAGGTTCTGTAACTGAAGGCTGGACTTACCTCTGGCTTCTTGATGATCTGGATGCTGTACATGTGGTTCTTCATGGGGTAAATGATGATGAGGACGTCTCCGAACTCCGTGGGGATGATGCCTCTCCTGTAGTCCCGCGTGTGCTCCGACCACACGATGTGAACCTCATCATTCCCCAAGTGTCTCAACTATGAAAGAGCGATAATAATAATAATAATACTGACAAAATATTGACATATCTAAAAACAGACATGGAATAATTCACAGTAGTTACTGAACAAGGCAGCAGTTATTACTGAAATTTTATTATTATCTTAAAGGGGCCATATGATGGAAAGCGATGTGCTATAAGTACTCAAAAGGCACCGTTCACTCCCACAGGCCATACACACATACCTAACCCCCAATTTCCCCCCGGGCGCCATGGATAGGGCTGCCCACCGCTCTGGGCAAGCGTGGTCACTGCCCCCTAGTGTGTGTGTGGTGTTTTACTTCACTGATGGGTTAAATGCGGAGGTGGAATTTCCCCGTTTGTGGGATTAAAAAAGTGTCACTTAACTTATAGAAACTCACCTGTGAAAATCATAAAATTGAGTATTTTTGTGATGTTATGAAAACCAGTTTGAACCTACAGCAGTTTAACCCCTCCCACTCACAAAAAACTCAACTTTTCAGCCTGGACTGCATTTTTTTGAATGCGGCAAAATGCAGGACAGCCAATAAGAGCCCATTTACATATATGGTTAATACATACATCATAAATGTCTTAAAGGCACAGCAACAGAAACAGCCTGTATAATTCTAAGGGATGAAGAGAGGATGAAAAATAATGAACTAGGACTGTTAGTACATAAAACCACACAAACCTAAGAGAAGTAGGATTTGCCCGCTTTAATACATTTACAGGGTTAAAATGCTCGTGTCAACAAAGCTTTGAGATACAGAATCGGCTATTCACAGACTGAGCCTTGAGCACAATCTCCAGTTTAAAGGTGAGAGCGTGACTGCGGCGGCGTGTGTTCTGACCACTGTCCGCTACGCTACTATTAACCTTGAGTAGTGACAGATACGATGGGGACCGGGCGCTGCCTCCCAACGCCCCACATCCATCTTCTACTGCTCACTCCATCTTCCAAAGCTCACTCCATCTTCCACACCTCACTCAATCACGCCGCGGCCGCGGACTCAGAGGGACGGCGCCAACCTTTACACACCCAATCGCATTGCCCTGCAGCGCTAACCAGGCTCCACTCACAGCCAGCTAACAGCAGCCAGACCGACTTTTATTCCAGCATCAAACAACTCACTAAAGATCTGCCATCACTTACAGCCAGAGCTGAGCGATACGGCTAAAATGTATCACGATACTTTAAGAACTTTTCACGATACACGATGTGTCACGAAACAAACAAAAAAAAATGACACAGGATGCAAAGATTTGTATTTAACCTTTCAAATTCCGTGCTGCCATAATTCCAATTAAACAGGACTAATTACGCTCTCCTTGGAATGAAACATGCAGCTGGTCAGAGCTTGTTTTAAGTACAGATGATGTCCATGACAAAGTTCCAACTTCAGCATTTTCACTTTAATTTGTTAGAATTTTGTTGCTGTGCCTTTAAGACTGATGTATGTAAATTAACTCTGTTGTGAATGGCTGGCTTGTCTTGTGCCTCATTCTAAAAGGTGTTAAATTAGGTCTCAAAGTTGAGACTGCAGTCCTCAGGGCTAAACCGCTGTAGCTGAATGGGTGGAGCTAAACCGCTGTAGCTGAATGGGTGGGGCTAAACCGCTGTAGCTGAATGGGTGGGGCTAAATTGCTGTAGCTGAATGGTGGCGCTAAACTGCTGTAGCTGAATGGGTGGAGCTAAACCGCTGTAGCTGAATGGGTGGAGCTAAACCGCTGTAGCTGAATGGGTGGAGCTAAACTGCTGTAGGCTGAATGGGTGGAGCTAAACTGCTGTAGGCTGAATGGGTGGTCAAATGCAAACATATTCTTGGTTGTGACATCACAACCATGATGAATTCAAAATGCTGCATCCATATATAGACCCTGTGAACATTAAACATTAAACACGTTCACTTTCTTCTTCTTCTTCTTCCTGCGGCCGCTCCCTTTAGGGGTCGCCACAGCGGATCATCTGCCTCCATCTTGCCCTATCCACTGCCTCCTCTACTTTCACACCAACCATCTCCATGTCCACCTTCACTACATCCATAAACCTTCTCTGAGGTCTACCTCTTCTCCTTCTACCCGGCAGCTCCATCTCCAACATTCTTTGCCCAATATATCCACTATTCCTCCTCAACACATGTCCAAACCATCTCAACCTGGCCTCTCTGGCTTTATCTCCAAACTGCTCCACCTTCACCGTCCCTCTGATCTGCTCATTTCTAATCTTGTCCATCCTGGTCACTCCCAACGGAAATCTCAGCATCTTCATCTCCGCCACCTCCAGCTCAGCCTCCTGTCTTTTAGACAGAGCCACAGTCTCCAAACCAAACATCATAGCAGGACGCACTGCTGTCTTGTAGACCTTCCCTTTCACTCTTGCTGCTGTCCTTCTGTCAAACATCAGCCCTGACACCCGTCTCCACCCACTCCATCCTGCCTGCACCCTCTTCTTCACCTCTTTTCTACACTGTCCATTGCTCTGGATGGTTGACCCAAGATATTTGAAGCCATCCACCTTTACGACCTCTACTCCTTGCATCTTCACCTTTCCACCTGCCTCCCTCTCATTCACACACATGTATTCCGTCTTGTCTCTACTGACCTTCATTCCTCTCCTCTCCAGTGCAAACCTCCACCTCTCCAGATTCTCTTCCACCTGCTCTCTACTCTCACCACAGATTACAATGTCATCTGTAAACATCATGGTCCATGGAGCCTCCTGCCTGACCTCATCTGTCAACCTGTCCATCACCATTGCAAACAAGAAGGGTTTCACTATCTATGTGAATAAAGTCTGTAAGGAGCGCTTTAATGTTATCGGTGTGGCCTGCACTGCACTGTATTCAGCGGAACTACCGTCTTCTTGGCCTATTGTGGATCACTCTGGATCACATGTGGCCTCTTTCTTCTAACTCTGGGCAGACACTGCCGGCCTGGTTCTGCACTGAATGAGCAAATTGGCGAAATTATGAAGCTCCTCTGTCTTCAAGCCCCGCCGAAGGAGGACGACAGGGTGGCAGGGGCAGAGCAGAGGCGGCGCAGGAAGCGCTGACCCCGAGCGAATGAATGAGTGAGTATTTGGGCGCTGGCAGCTGAGCCGACACGCTTTAGTGTCTGCTTAACATGGTTTAGCGTCGCTATCGGCTCATCTCGGCCCGGCTAGCGTTTCCAGCAGCCCCTGCAAATCCAATTTCGCCCTGAAGAGTCATGGTAGGCTCAGCGGCAGGAGGACAAGCCCAATCTAATTTAGGGTGGAATATGGCCGCATGTGGCAGAAGGTCCCCTCGGCTCCCCCTTTAGGCCGCTAACAGAAGCACATCGCCCTCCGAGGGGCCATCTAACGCTCCGCACCCAAATTACAGCTATGAATTACAGCAAACGGCGCGTGGATAATGCCCACTGCCGCTGCCATTTCGTCTGAGGGGGAGTGTGTGTGTGTGTGTGTGTGTGTGTAACAAAACGATTCGGCTTTTAGATACGGCCGTTCTGGACCGCGAGATTCTCTTTCATCTCAGCCATCTTTACTCCCGTCTCGCATGGACCCTCTAAGAAACGGCTCTCCGCTGCCTCAGCCTGAGTAAACACAAACAGACCAGCGGCCCAATTCAGTGGGCGCTCGTCTCTGAGGCCCCCTGAAACGGCTAATGGCTCTCAATCACTGACCCAACACAATAAGCCGGAAAACGAACCATCCCTCTACCCTCCTTCAGCGTACACTCCCCGGTCACTATTTACTCACCTGGCCTGTTAGTGAGCCGCTCTGCAGGTACAATAGGTCAGCAATGTAACAAACAATTATGCTGCCAACTCCGCTGAGCTACGCAAGATCACCGTTTTCCAAGTTAGATAAGAACCCAAAAACGACCAAATAGGCTGGACAGACATTAGTATTCCTAAACCACCAACTCAACTGTATCCCGTATTCCTAAATCACCAATTTAACAGCATTTCTAAATCAATTCAACCAGATGGCTAAAAGATCAAAATCAAATGTGTTTTGTATTCCTAGATCAATTCAATCACATTCCTAAACCAGCTCAATCACATTCCTAAACCAGTTCAATCACATTCCTAAACCATCTCAATCACATTCCTAAACCAGTTCAATCGCATTCCTAAACCAGTTCAATCGCATTCCTAAACCAGCTCAATCACATTCCTAAACCAGCTCAATCACATTCCTAAACCATCTCAATCACATTCCTAAACCAGTTCAATCACATTCCTAAACCAGTTCAATCACATTCCTAAACCAGTTCAATCACATTCCTAAACCAGTTCAATCACATTCCTAAACCAGCTCAATCACATTCCTAAACCAGTTCAATCACATTCCTAAACCAGTTCAATCACATTCCTAAATCACAGATTCAACAATATTTATTCCATACACCTAATTTATCATCAGTTCAATCATATTCTACATTTCTAAAGAATTCGAAACAATTACCAATATTTCTAAACAACATCTGAACTAAAGCCAAGCCAGAAATTACACACGAGCTAGAAAACTAAACGCTACGAAACAAAATAGTAAGAAACTACCAAACCAGAAATTACCAAACTAAAAATTACCAAACTACACTAAAAATGATCAAACTGTACAAAATCTATGCCCCACACCTCCTTCTCACCCCCAAATTAGTCCTGTTAATCGCTGTTGGCCAGGGGGCGCTATGGGGCTACAGGGTATTACACACCGTCTCTCCAGCCTCAAACACAGTGGACGCACTTAACGCACCGGAGTCTAATTTTGGCTCAATTCCTACGACTGACCGTACATTACAGTGTCTTTCTTAGAATTCTGTATAATCTGTCACGTGACGCGTGACTGTGCGTTCAGCAACGGCTGAAATGAGAAAATAAGGAAAACGTTCTAACTCAATCTTCTTTTCTCTCACCTGTTATGACGTGATCTGAGTAAGAAGCTGCCGGTGCTGCTGATGAGACACCAAAATGATGAATGAGGAATTTTCTTTGAGGTTTTGATGGAAATGTCAGAAGAGAGAAAATCGACTGTACATCTACAGAACATGCTGTGTATGACGTGTTGGAGCGGCTCCATGTGAACACACGGTGCTGCTGCTGTTGACTCTGAGTAAACGGTACCGCAGGTTTTCGGCGGGTTTTGTTTGACAGCGGTGGGTTTAAGCCGGTCCTGATGCTGCAGCAGCACTGACGCAGCAGGACAGGACGGAGGAGCTGCTGTCTTCGCTTTGCTCAGCTGTGGGCAGAATATTTCTCTATTCAGACTGACAGCTGTAATCCTATTACTGTCCTGCTTCTCTCGTTCCCTCCGAGGTCAATCGGTGGCCCCTCCGCTCCCCCGGCCGCTATATTACACCGTCTGTGCTCATTAATAAGTCTTCGGAGGGCATTAGCAGCTTATCGCCCCTCTCCTCGGACCACAAGACGAATGCTCAGGGAAGTGAGGGGACAGCTCTAATGACACACGATTGGTCATCCGGCCGTCGCTCAAACGAGCCCTGACCGCAGCCTCCCAGCCATGGCCATTAACGCTAATTCTGCTCTTTATTAGATTTCACCGTTTCTGACCAAAGAGAATACCAGCGCAGCACGGAGGACTGTAAAAGAGGAGAAACTGAAGACATTTTTATCTTCAACATTTTTCTGTTTTTGACAGAATTTGAAAACGCCTGTTGCCCTTTACGCTGTCTGTAAATCTGATGATGAACGGCCCCAAATTACTAGAAAAAACGTCTGTTTCCATTGACTTACATTAAAAGTGAAGCACGTTTGTTCTTTTTCCTCTTTTACATCCGACTTAAAGACTTCTCTCTTTAATACACATTTTTACCAGAAACGACACGGGCACCTCCCAGAAGATAATCACACGACGTACCAGAGGCATCATTCTGCAGCCACTTTTTGTTCAAGTTTAAATAAAAGCTGATAAATATTTTTTTTCCACCATGACGCCTCTTGTACATCGTCTTATTATCATCTGGGAGATGCCGGTGTCATTTCCGGTAAAAAAAAAAAAGCTAAATAAAACTTTAAGTGAAAATTTGCCAGGGTATGAATAATTTCGAGCTTCACTCTGTGTGTGTGTGTGTGTGTGTGTGTGTGTGTGTGTGTGTGTGTGTGTGTGTGTGTGTGTGTGTATATATATATATATACACAAACGGCGAGCTAGGTAGATAAGCAGAGACATATGTACAGAGAGGCTAAATCAGAGTAAGTGAGGCTGAGAGAGAGAAAGAGAGAGAGCGAGAGAGAGAGAGAGCGAGAGACAGAGAGAGAGAGACAGAGAGAGAGAGAGAGAGAGAGAGAGAGTGTAAGTGAGGCTGAGAGAGAGCGAGAGAGCGAGCGAGAGAGAGAGAGAGAGAGAGAGAAAGTGAGGTTGAGAGAGAGAGAGAGAGAGAGCGAGAGAGAGAGATTGAGAGAGAGAGAGCGCGAGAGAGAGAGAGAGAGAGAGAGAGAGAGAGAGAGAGAGAGAGAGGGAGAGCGAGAGAGAGAGAGAGAGAGAGAGAGAGAGAGAGAGCGCGAGAGAGAGAGAGAGAGAGCGAGAGAGAGAGAGAGAGAGAGAGAGAGAGAGCGCGAGAGAGAGAGAGAGAGAGAGAGAGAGAGAGAGAGAGCGCGAGAGAGAGAGAGAGAGAGAGAGAGAGAGAGAGGTTGAGAGAGGTTAAAGCAGAGCAGAGTGAGAGAGGTGGGTGTAGCAGTAGAGAATGAAGGGCTGTTAGGAATCATTACTGTCTCTTGTGTTCGGGTGAAAATGCTGCTGTAAGGCCGACTCCCTCTGTGGGGGGCCGGGCGCGAGCGGGGGGACACAAAGGCTCTCCCTCTGTGTTAGGCGTAATGACACAGTGGGGTCAGCCTGGCTTTGTGCACCACTTCACCTCCACACAGGAGGAGCAGGCTGGGACTACTGAGAGTCCGAAAGCAGAGAGGACCCAGCGTGGTCTGTCTCTCTCCCCGTCTCTCTCTCTCCCCGTCTCTCTCCCTGTCTCTCTCCCTGTCTCTCTCCCCGTCTCTCTCCCCGTCTCTCTCTCTCCCCGTCTCTCTCTCTCCCCGTCTCTCTCCCTATCTCTCTCCCTGTCTCTCTCCCTGTCTCTCTCCCTGTCTCTCTCCCTGTCTCTCTCCCCTGTTTCTCTCCCCGTCTCTCTCCCTGTCTCTCTCCCTGTCTCTCTCCCCTGTTTCTCTCCCCGTCTCTCTCCCTGTCTCTCTCCCCTGTTTCTCTCCCCGTCTCTCTCCCTGTCTCTCTCCCCTGTTTCTCTCCCCTGTCTCTCTCCCCGTCTCTCTCCCTGTCTCTCTCCCCTGTCTCTCTCCCCTGTCTCTCCACAGAGATCAGAGGTCACAGGAAGTGACCAAGAGAGAGAAAAGCAGCTGTGGAGCAAATTGATCACTTTTGATAGCAGGTCTGCAGAAGGGTTTCTGACAGTATCAGGGTCTATAAAAGAATATATAACAGTATCAGGGTCTATAGAAGGATTTCTAACAGTACGAGGGTCTACAGAAGGGTATATAACAGTATCAGGGTCTATAGAAGGATTTCTAACAGTACGAGGGTCTACAGAAGGGTATATAACAGTATCAGGGTCTATAGAGGATAAATTTGACTGTCAGGGTCTATAAAAGTAAAGATAATGGTATTAGCAATTAAGGACATTCTTCAGGGTCTATAGATATTATAGTATCAGGATCTACAAAACGATATATAACTGCATATAAAAGGATGTACAACTGCTTATCAGGGTCTGTAGAAGGATATATAAGAGGGTCTATAGAGGGATTTATAACAATATCAGGGTATATAGAAGGATATATGAATGTATCAGGGTATACAAAAGGATATGTAACTGGATATATAACTGCATGTAAAAGGACTAGAATGACAACAGTATCAGGGTCTAGAGAAATATAAAACACAGTCTGAGGACTATGAAGAGTATATAACGTCTATAGAGGGACAGAACACAGTACAGGGTCTGCAGATGTACATATTAACACTATCAGGGTGTATAGAAGGACTAATAACAGTATCAGGGTCTATAGAAAAATATAATACACTATAAGGGTCTACAGAAGGATGCATAATAATATCAGGGTCTGCAGTACAAGAATCTATAGAAGAATATGTAACACCATAAGGAGTCAGTGAAATAAAACAACATAATAAAAGTGCAGTTCATTAAACGCGGCTGTAGTCCGATGAAGGCGTGAAATAAATCAATAAATTACACGTTTTTAAACTTCAGTAAACTGCCTTTAAGTGATTGTGGTAACTGCCCGTCTCTCCTCTGGAGATCTTTACCTTTTTGGTGAGCGAGTCGTCCGAGTCTGGAGGCATACGAGTGGAAACGTGGAACATGACCTCCACGGTGGAGGTGGCAAAGTAAGGCGTGGTCAGGCCTGTGCTTTTATTCCTCTGCAGACCACCCATGAAGCCACAGTGACTCGTCAGGTTCACCTAAACACAGAAAGGTTGTAAAGATGCTTTAGACACATCTACTGTGTCCAGGACAGTGGTCACCAACCCTGGAGCTGGAGATCAACCTTGCTGCAGAGTGTAGGTCCAAATCTGCCACACCTGCTCCAGCTATCAACTTCTTCAGAAGTTCCTGACTGGCTGGATCAGATGCATTAGAGTTAGATACGTAGAGGGCAGCAGGTTAGATGCAGGACGGAAGAAGACTCAGCAGGAAAGCCGATCTCCAGGAGGAGGGTTGGTGACCAGTGTGCTAGGAATGGATCCGTTTCACAAGAGCAAATATATTCACAGCCAGATTCTTCTCAACTTCTGTAAAACCCCTTTTAGTTAAAGAAGCTGTTGACGCTGGAGAAGCATTCACATAAACTTTGCTCACTCAGCAGGTCAAAGAGGCCCAAATCCAATCTTTTACTTCACGTGTGACAGGTGTGTGTCTGTGTGTGAGCGTGAACAGATAAAACACACTGAATCTCACATTTTCAGTTCCGATTTGAGATGTTTTTCATATGGTACTCACATCCGATCTGCGGCAACGCGACTCGGTCTGACCAGCCAGATCGGAATTCCTGCAGCTTTTTCATCAATCCAACTTCACATTCATCACAATTTTGCGCTGCTGAGACTCAAACGTTTAGGCTGATGTTTCAGTACCAAGATTAGAAGAGACTCATCCAAAACCCTCCGAGTTGGAAAGGATTTCGAAAGAAATGTCCGAGGAGAACGAGGCTGCAGCGTCAAAGGACAGTTAAAAGTCTGAAAGCACAGTTTAAAGAGTCCGAGGATGTGAACCAAAGAAGTGACCACGGCCTTTTTACAGAGAGCTTCTGGGCGATGAGCCCAGCTGTCAGTCAGTGAAGCTTCATGGTGGCTCCTGTGATGCTGGTGAAGATGAAGCTGATCCCCCGGGAGCGACTGGCGCTCGTTGGCGGTTGTGATTGTTCACCTCTGGATGAGCCGCGTGACGCTCAGGTCTTTTGAGCATGAGGGTCAGTTTAGGAGCCGATCTGTTCAGACTGTCGCATAGAGACCACATTTAAAGACGATCTGAGCAGCCAGAAAAAAAATAAATAAATAAATAAAAAATCGGTGAGAAAATCCGATTTGGGCTCCTGCTACCTGCTGTGTGAATGAAGCTTTAGAGTCAAATTAACTTGACAGTTTGGCAAAAATCACCCAAATGAACTGTTTTAAACTATTTGCTGAGATGATTTCAGAATTCCAACAAGGCGTTTCAGGCAGCTGGGAAAAGTGGTGTCTACCCTCTGGAGGGGAGGCTGAGCTTTGCAGAGTGTTTTACATTGACAAAAAGCTACGGAACACACTAAAGGGGAAAACTGGAAGAGCACAATAGGTCCCCTTTAATGTATCTTGTTTGGTCAGTTTTGTGTGTATGACGAGTGACCGATTTGACATTTTACCTCCCAGCCCAGTCCAGACACGAAGTCCTCGTACGCTTGACTCCCGCTGGTGTTGGACAGAATGGAGTGTTTATCCTCCTGACCCTCGGCCACGTAAAACACAGCAATCTTGTGAGTCTCGCGACTGAAAAGAGGAGAAAATCAAATCTAAGCGAGCTGAGAGCCGAAACACTGGGGTTCAAAATATAATACACATTACAAAATTAGACAGATGAGTAAAAATATTTGGAATATATTTAAATTCAATGTATTTCAAAGTAGATTTAAAAGCTACAGAAGGATGTTTTATTCAATTTTTCAAGTATTTTGATAAAGAAGTTATAATAGGATAAATTATATACTGCAAGTCTCTATTCGTAATATATATTTTCTTATTTGTCTTGAGATTTCATCACTACTTTTGAACGACTACACGTTCTGGATATTGATTTAGCTAGAACATCATTTTGGATATTAACGTTATTCATGTTCTACTACTTTCTCTTTCCGGGATTTTCCGCAGCTCTAAAAATCTTTCATTTTTATCGAGTCAGTTGGAACGTGCGCTGAAAGTCGTGCAGGACTGACACGTCAGAATTACTTCACACGTCTATCTGCAACCAAATTGGTTTCGCGTCACTGAAAACATTGATTCCAAACTGCGGAACCGTTTACAGTCGAAATGAAACAGGACACCGGGCGCGCCGTCTCTCCTCGGGCGGCAGAAGGAACCCTGTGTTTTCAGTTTGCAGCCTCACCACTGCCTGGAGTCCAGGTTCTTCAGCTCCCTCAGCAGCTTCTCGTTTTTTTTCAGCAGGTGGAAATTGCTCCTGTGGAGAACAGGTTAGCACATGTGAGAAGCACAGCGAGAGCAGGGGAACGTTCTAGAACTGCCTGTCCTTACATGGTGGGGTTTCTTTTGGTGAAAGTGACCGCCAGTTCAATAAACAACACCAAGGGGGCGGAGGGGGAGGGGGGGGGTGGGGTGGGGGGCAGCTCCCACGTCTTTATCAGAGAGACACACATAGCGTTTTATAAAGATCAGATGGGAACAGAGCACTGGTGCTTCTAGGGGACTGAACAGATGATTCCCAGTCACTGGCACTGGGAATACTTAAATACAGAATTAAAATGGGAATTTCACTGTGACACTTAACCCTTGAGAGTCTTGGATTATTTTAAATATTTTTGATTTTATACTAAAAACGTTTCACAAACCAATCTTTACTGTTTACTGTGACTTCTCAGCATCACCTACACGACCTGAATTGGCCGCAGCACACTGGACCCAAAAAACACACGAAACACATCAGATCAGATTTGGAAAGTGATTCAGACACTTCTTCCGTTTCTTCATGGGACAAAAACAATGATGAAGATATTAAGACATTGAGATAAAAGCTACGCCAACCTCCTTTCCTCTAGAACACCTTTAGATCCCACTAGGAAACCATCAAATGCATTTAGAATCAGCCACTGGTCACCTATGACCTGAAAGTGCACTGGTCAGCCTTTACACTCTGATATCAACCCATTATGAAAAGCCAAAACACATTACAGCACCATCAGGAACCAACTTACTTACATACGTCCTTACAAACGTACCTACTTATATACTCATTTACTTATGTACTTACAAATGTACTTACTCACTAATATGCCTAATATTCACTAATATGCCTAATATTCATTAATATGCCCCATTTTGGGGGCAGTCGTGGGCTGGAGGTCAGGGATCTGGCCCTATAACTGGAAGGTTGCCGGTTCGATCCCCAGAGCCGACAGCCCATGACTGAGGGGTCCTTGAGCAAGACACCTAACCCCCAACTGCTCCCCGGGCGCCGTGGATAGGGCTGCCCACTGCTCTGGGCAAGTGTGCTCACTGCCCCCTAGTGTGTGTGTTCACTAGTGTGTATGTGGTGCTTCACTTCACAGACGGGTTAAATGCGGAGGTGGAATTTCCTCGTTTGTGGGATCAAAAAAGTATCACTTACTTACTTACTTACTTACTTACTCACGTAAGTACTTACAAATGTACTTATATACTCATTTACTTACAAAAGTACTTACTGATATACTTATTCACTTACATATGTACTTTCTTACTTACGTACTGACTTAGATACTTATGTATTTGTAGCATTGTATTTACTTCTAAAAATAAATAAAAGAAATAAACAACAACATCAGAGGGCGAAAAGAACGCCGACTCCCTCAGACGCCGACTCCCTCAGCCCTCTGGCAGAGCGGGGCCGCTGATCGCTCATTAAGAGAAAGCTCTTAATTATCCGTCGCTTTGTTTTTCTCACAGATTCAGGTAAAAAAAAGAAAAAAAGAAAAACTGACCAGCGGTGAAAACACGGCGGCTGCGTGATGAAGCGAGAGAAAGCGAAAAACAAACCCACGCGCAGACGCACGGCTCATCTCTCCGCCGCCGCGGCTGAATGCGGCTCCGTGGAATAATGTGAGATAATGTAACAGACTTTCTCCCGCCTCCCTCCTCGGCCGCGCGGCCGCGTGAGTCATGCGTAAAAGCCACACGATGCCGTCTAAAAGGACTTTTTTGTTTCGTGCTCTTTTTTCCCCTTTGAGTAGGGGCCTCTTTATTAGCTTGTTGCAATGTAATGGTCTTCATTTTGCCCATTGAAAGTGAGCCATTTGAGAGGCGCATGCGGGGACGGTGTGAAAGAGGCATTAGCGCGCCGCTCCCGTTCACAAAGCAGCGGCGGATTGCGACGCCTTATAGTCTCTGACCACGGATAAATGATACATGAATGCCTGGAGAGCAAAAGCAGGACAATTCCTCATTAAAGGACCCCCACGCATTCTCCTTCAGCTCTAATAACCCCACAGCCAGACTCTAAAGGTAGCAGCCCTTTTATTTTCGGCGCGGAATGAAAGGCGACGCTGCAGCGCGGGAGATGACAGGACCCTCGAGAATTAATCTGCCGTAAGAGACCTGTTAAAGATGCTTTTTTTTTGTTGATAACAATGGAAAAACAATCCCCCCCACCACCCCCCCACCCCCGGACCATGTATATGATGCCCTTACATTACTGAGACGCAAAAAAACAAGCTCCATCTGCCAATTATTCATAATCTGAAAATATTCAGCCATTTCAGATAATATCATCTAATAATCAGGAGGAGACGGTCCGTCATGAGTCGACGGAGACACGCAGGAGGAAAGGACTGTGGGTAGGAGCGAAGTGCAGCTAATGAGATGATGAGTGAGGGGAAAAAGTGCTGATTGCTTTAAGCTGATTACAGGAGCTCAGCAGAATCAGACAAACAGGGAAACAGGATGTTTACACCCCTTATCTGATTCCAACAACAGCCCCGCGCCCGGACGCGCCAATCTGGGCTCTGCTCCGATCCGGGAACACGGAGGCGTGAGATACACCGCTGTAAAATGTCAGCAGTGGAATCGTTCATTATGGACTTCTTTCTAAAGGGGAGCTCCACCAATCTTTCAGAATTTGCATAGACGGTTAAGATGTGAATAAAGTCGGTGTTTTATTTCCGTCTGTCGGGATGTTCTCAGGGCAGAAATCCGAAAACAGAAGTCTTTAACCGGAAGGCTAAAACATATACACATATTTTATGTCTTAAATGTGCCCTTTTTCCAATTTATTGCTCTTGTGGGACCAAAATGGGAACTTTACAGGAGAAGGAAAAACCTGCTGGACTTCTAATGTAAGTCAGTGGAACCAGACGTCGTTCCAGGTGATTTCGGGTCGTGTCATTTGGTCTGTTCTTCATTCGTGTAAAGAGCAACAGGTAGTCAAAAACTGAAAAACAACAAAAATGGAAATACGAGGTTTTGTTCCCAAAACAGCCATTTGCTAAATTTAGTTGTTGCACATGGAGGCTTAAAGGAAATATCTCTGACTTTTCAAACTTCCTGCATAATTAAATGGTTAAAATGTAAACCGTCTGTTTTATTTCTACTGGTCAGCACACGTCCACTGCACAGATCGGAAAAAATCAATCTTGCTAATAGAGAGTACTTTAGGTCTTAAATGCGACTTCTTTCTGTTTAACTTAAATACAGTTGTGACACATGAATGGCTTAAAGGGGAATATCACTGTTTTTAATTTCCTGTATAATTAAATTCTATTCTATATTCTAGTTAAGATGTAAACAGAGCGGATCAGGGCGGTTCGGTGTGAAACGCTCTGTTCTAAATAAACTGACCGGGTCAGAACTGTTCACAGTGGTGGTGATAGGAACCAGACGTCATATTATAGAAACTCCCTTTGAAGTCTTTAATCCTAACGGAAAATCTCACAAAGTCAAGACACAATATGTTTCCAAAAGTATTCGGTCGACTGGCTTCACACGCAAATGAACTTGAGTGACATCCCATTCTTAGTCCATAGGGTTTAATATGATGTCGGCCCACCCTCTGCAGCTATAACAGCTTCAGCTCTTTTGGGAAGGCTTTCCACAAGGGTTAGGAGTGTGTTTATGAGAATTATGGGAATCCCCCTCCACCAAACTTTACACTCGGCACAGTGCAGTCAGACAAGTACCGTCTCCTGGCAACTGCCAAACCCAGACTCGTCCATCGGATTTCCAGACCGAGAAGCGTGATTGGAACCCTCTGTTTTGTTAGCCTATGTGCCTCCACACATATTGTATTGTATTGTGATAGTGTGTGTTGAAAAACAGGACAAACTCTCATAATGTACACTTAGATGGACAAAGGATTGGGACACGTCCACCTCACACCTACAGGGGCTTATATGAATTCCATTCTAAATCCATAGGCATTAATATGCAGCTGATCCTCCTTTGCAGCTAAAACAGCTTCCACTCTTCTGTGAATCTTTTTACAAGATTTTGGAGAGTGTCCGTGGAAATTTCTGCCCATTCGTCCAGAAGAGCATCTGTGAGGTCAGACGCCGATGTTGGACGAGAGGGTCCGGCTCACAGTCTCCATTCTAGTTCAGTCCAAAGGTGTTTGATGGGGTTGAGGTCAGGGCTCTGTGAGGGTCAGTCAAGTTCCTCCACCCCAAACTCACCTAGTCAGGCTTTTATCGAGCTGCTTTGGTCTCTGGATCTCAGTCACACTGGAACAGAAAAGGTTCTACCCCAAACTGTTCCACAAAGTTGGAATCGTAAAGTTGTCCAGAACGTCTTGATGCTGAAGCTTTAAGATTCCCTTCACTGGAACTCAGGGTTCTAGACCAACCCCTGAAAAACAGCCCATATCATCATCCCTCCTCCACCAAACTTTACAGCTGGCACAGTGCAGTCAGGCAGGTAACGTCCTCCTGGCATTCGCCAAACCCAGACTCGCCCATCAGACTGACAGATAGAGAAGCTGATTCGTCACTCCACAGTACACGGCTCCAGAGTCCAGTGGCGGCATGTTTACATCCACTTGTAAGTAAAGGATGTAGATGAAACACCTGGACTCAGTAATTAGGGGGTGTGTCCCAATACTTTTGTCCATATAAGTGTATGTCTGGCAGGAATCTGCCAAGCCAGAATGTTTGAACTGACCGGTGACTTTGTGTCCGACCACCACAGAGTCAACAGCTAATCGTGGACAGCAGAGGAGACTGAGATGCTTTACCTCCCCTTTACGTGTTACTGTATTGTCTTGCTCAATTACACCTCAGTCATGGACTGTCGGCCCTAGGGATCGGACCGGCAACCTTCCGATAACACGGCCAGTTCCCTAACCTCCAGTCCACGAGGTTAGGGAACTGGCCCTGTGACCGGAAGGTCGCCGGTCCGATCCCTAGGGCCGACAGTCCATGACTGAGGTGTCCTTGAGCAAGACACCTAACCCCCAACTGCTCCCTGTGCGCCGTGGATAGGGCTGCCCACTGCTCTGGGCAAGTGTGCTCACAGTGTGTGTTCACTAGTGTGTATGTGGTGTTTCACTGCACGGATGGGTTAAATGTGGAGGTGGAATTTCCCCGTTTGTGGGATTAAAAAAGTATCACTTCTATCATATCTTTATGTTACTGTAAGCCGTCTTTGCCTGAGACTCAACTGCTCGTCTGCTATGGCGCTTGAGAAAGCACACTCACGGTACGAGACCACCAGGACAGGATGGGCTGTCGCTATAGCGCCCCCCCCCCCCCCCCCCCCCCCCCCCCCCCCCCCCCTTTGTAACGCTGCCTTATGAAATGCGTCATAACACATTTTGGAACCAAACTACACCGAAACCCTGTCTGTGCAGCTCAAAGCTTGGGCGAAATACATTTCAGGCCTTAGAGAGTCGCATCCCTGGTAACTGTCTGACCAGTAAAACGTCTGCTGAGCGCTTTGGTAGAGACACCAATACTTCACTGCTAAACTCCCGAGTCTGTGATTCGGCACACGCAGCATCCAACACGGCGAATGTGTATGTACGTATCTGAGCGTTCGTGCTCTCACCTCTTCTCCCAGGAGTTCATGCCCAGGATGTTGAGCAGCAGTCTGCAGTAGTAGAAGGCGGACTGCGGCCGCTGCGGGCTCGGCTCTGGCTGCCCTGCTGCTCGCATGTGGATATCGTCTCCGCGGTGGCAGCTGAACTCCCGCTCCTCGGTGCTCTGCTTCAGGATGGCGTTGATGACGTCGTTCTCCTGCTTCTCGGAGACGCAGACGGGCGGCGGGGCCGGGATGTTGAGGGGCGTTCCCGTGCGCTGGAGGCACTCTGGGCTGGAGTAGCCGAGGTACTGCAGCATTTCGTCCAGCGCGTCCTGCCCGTCCTGCAGGGAGTCCCAGCCGGGGACGGCCTCGCGACACCGACGCTTTGCCAGCGGGGCCATCAGTTCCAAAACAGCCCCTTCATCCACTGCCTCCTCCTGCTCGTCCAGCAACTGTGGCAGGGAAACACACGGGAAGAAATGCGTTCATTTACACAGCTGTATATGATGCTGAACTCTCAGAGCTCGTTATTTGTAAGAAAGCAGCGTCTGAACATTAAATGAACCCATTTCACACACTGGTACGGAAACCAATCAAAGAACATCAAACATTTCCAGGAACCTACATCTGTTTTCTTTCTAATCAGGTGAATCTCGTTCTCGCAGGCAACCAGAAAATCTTCTGAATAACGTTCCAGTGACCAATAAACGGCCGATGTATTTCACCTGGGTATAAACTGGGTCCTAATCCTGGGTGACGCTTCCGTACGCGTTCTCCTGACCAATCACAAGGCTGCATCTCTTGCCCCGCCCACACACAACAGTTTCAGAGTCAGAGAAGCTTAGTGAGCTAAAGCTAACCTAGTATAACCACAAGCTAGCGAGCTTCTCACCACCAGCGTAGTTCATTTGTCCGTCTGACCGCACGTCTGTGACGTTTTCGCTCATTTAGTATCGCATAAAAGCTGGATAACGATTTTAGTTCTGCATGAGGGGCGGAGCAGGCTAGGAGTGCTGGACAGAGAGCTGTCAATCAAGCTGCTAATTAGCCACGCCCCCCAGTTTTCGGACAGGTCTGATCAGCTGTTTTTAAGATGTTTTATTATATTTAGATCCTGTATTTTTATGGAAGCTTTGCTGGATGTTTAGTCTAACGCTCATGTTTAATATAAAACAGGCATATTAAATATTTTCCTCCGGAGCTTTAATGGATCAGAACTGATTATTTAAATACCGATCAAACCAAACCTTTTTTAAAAGGGTTCAATACAGGGTTACCTGCCTGTAACAATGGAAAAACCCTTTTTGGTGCTATACAGAACCCTTTTCACGTTCTCCATTAATCTGATGAACCATTTCACGATGCAAAGGGTTTGCTGAGTGTTCATGGTTCTTTATAGAACCTTTTTCTTTACTAAAGAACCCTTGAAGAACCATCTTTTACGAGCTGCGAGACAGACTCTGGGATGATTTCAACGCAGTTCCAAATATCAAACGTTTTGGTTGAACCGGGAGGAGTTTTCGTTGAACAGAGAGGGATTTCAGTTGTACTGGGAGGAGTCTCCTTTGAACTGGGAGGGGTTTGGGTTGTACTGGGAGGGGCTTTGATGGTACCGGGAGGGGTTTGGGTTGTACTGGGAGGGGTTTTGATGGTACCGGGAGGGGTTTGGGTTGTACTGGGAGGGGTTTTGGTGGTACCGGGAGGGGCTTTGATGGTACCGGGAGGGGTTTGGGTTGTACTGGGAGGGGTTTCGGTTGTACTGGGAGGGGTTTCGGTTGTACTGGGAGGGGCTTTGGTGGTACCGGGAGGGGTTTGGGTTGTACTGGGAGGGGTTTGGGTTGTACTGGGAGGGGTTTCGGTTGAAAATGCATCTTTGAGAGACAAACGCTGCTATAATGTGGCTCAAGTGCATCTCAGTTCACCTCCTGAAGTGGTCTAAATGATCAGATTTGCATCTGTTTTACATCTTTATTGCGTCCACACTTGCATTTTTATGCGGCCTCATCCAGAAATAACCTTAATACTCAAGACGCATGCAGTGACCAAATGTAAACAAGGTCTAAATAGCTTAATATGTATCTGTATGTATTAAATAACTAATTACGTATCTGAGATAAATCAACAGGCTAGAAGCTCCACGCACCTCCCCGTTCTCCTGCTCCCTCGGCATCTCCATGTTCTCCTGGTTTTCCTCACTCTCCTCCTCCTCTTCTCTCTCCACAGACTCTTCCTCCGAGTCATGCTCTCTGTCGCCCCCTGCAGGCCCAGAGAACGCGGTGTGGAAGTGAACAGGCTGGCTGGGCGCCGCGCAGTGAGGCGGTCCGTACAGCACGGCCGAGTCCCATGAGTGTTTACCCGAAATGTCCCTGACGACGACCCGTACGCAGGCGCTGGCGGACGTGAGGCCGGCGGCCATGCCCCCCCCAGGCAGGCCATCCTGCGCCCGGATCTGCAGGCAGGACAGCAGCGTGGTGCCATTCAGCACGAAAAACTGCAGGTTGGGCGTGTGGAAGAGCTCGGGCGCGAGGTCGCTGCTGTCGCAGTACGGGTTGTCCTGGTTCTCACAGACCTGACTGGTCAACGTGGCCGGACCCCCGCTCATGGGGTAATGACCCAGGTGATTCACCAGGTGGGAAATGACTGTACGAGCTGCAATGGAGACCAGACCCTGCTGGACACGGCTCCTCACTGCAGAGAGAGAGAGAGAGAGAGAGAGAGAGAGAGAGAGAGAGAGAGAGAGAGAGAGAGAGAGAGAGAGAGAGAGAGAGAGAGAGAGAGAGGGAGGGAGGGAGGGAGGGAGGGAGGGAGAGAGAGAGAGAGAGGGGGAGAGAGAGAGAGAGAGAGAGGGGGGGGGGGGTTGTAAGGAGGTATAAATTAATGTGAAAAAGAGGAAGAGAGAGTGAGAAAGAGGGGAGGGAGGGCAAGAGAGGCTAAGAGTTCCTTTGAGGGGTCTCATGCTGCCCCAGTGCAGCTTCAAATGTTTAAAAATTTTAAATAGTAATTAAAACTTCAAGATTTCTACAAATTACAGTGGCTGAGATGTTGGTGTTGATTCAAAGAAGTGCCTTAAGAAAGGAAATCTTCATTCTTCATCCCAAAGATTATGAAATTCAAATAACTTCTGAAGAATGATCTTTTCTTAAGAATAATTCTAAGAAGAAGTGGCAATGAGCCCCCTGAATAAAAAAATGCTCACCCTCCGTGTTTAAGGTGGTAGTAACTGCAGGTTCCTGCAGATGGCGCTGCACGAACATGATTGGTCTATAAACACCTGCGGGGTGTGCGAAGGGATTCATAGATTGAGAAAAGGTGGTACAGTGCAGCAGATGCCCCTTTCTATGTGTGGAAAACGGGTCACAAAGCAGGTGATAATGACTGGAGTGACCGTATTTGGGCGCAGTGTGAAGGAAGCAGTGTGAATTTGCAGATGTATCGAAGTGTACGGTCATACGGACTGACCAGCTGCGGCCAAAACCCCGGTCTGCAGGAAATTCTCATCAGAACTGTGGATTAAAGACGAAACCGATGGACAGGGACCGCCAGCGTGTTGCACGGCTTATGAATGAAATTCGCTTCGCTTTCAGACAAGACCTGTCAATACAGGTTCCTCACAACCAATCTCTGAAAGAGCCTCCGCAGGGAAGCCGGTTTCATTCAGGAGCCGTGAAACACGCGGCAGTCCCTGTCCATCAGTTTCGTCTTTTGGCCACAATTCTGACAATTTTTTTGACAATTGCATTTGAGAACATTCTTATGAACGTCTTGGTGTTTGTCTTAAGAACCTTAACAAGTTTTTTTTATGATTAGACCCCTGGGGTCTCTACGCCTACAGAGCACATGTATTCATTTTATTTCCAAAGATAAGTTAAGCTCAGCCCAATGCCGGACACGAGTTACAGCGGGAATGCGTCCCTAGTACTGACCAAGAACACGGACTACGTACATGTTTCAGTGTAAAATTACAGAGTGCAAGCTGCTCCTGCAGCACAGGGGGGCAAACCCTCCCTACTCGGAGAGGCGGTGCATTTTGGAAGATAATGTTTGAATACATTTAAATATTTGAACAAACAAGCTGAGCTGAGTCTCCTACAGGCTTTTCTCCGTAATCAGCCTCTCCGGTGCCCTGAGCTTGCATGACCTCCAGCTCTGTGGAGTCTAAATGGAACCTGGCAGAGCTCCAAACAGGCTTCAGTGAGTCCTCAGGACGGCAGAAACGCGGCACCAAGGCTGGTGGTAATAGGTGAGGGAGAGGCATGCCGTACCGAAAGCCGGGCTGATTAGGGGCTGGTTTGCGGCCGGCTGGGCCACTGCGGGCCCCCGCTGTTCCCTCGCTCAGAAAACGAGTGCAGGAATTAAAGCAGCATGGGGCAGAGAGAGACGGAGACGGAGAGACGCACAGACATCAGACTGAGCTCATTCTACTCCCTCACTCACCTGCCCTGCCGCGGCTACTTAGCTTAATGGCATGCAAGGACGGAGGACTGGCCGAGAGGACGAGAGACACTCTGAGTGAATGTATAGGTGCCAAACAGGGAACAGGTACCTATATTCAGGCTAAGAGGTGAAACGTCTGCGCCTTGCTCTTCAACATAGTCAGTAAATGAGCAGCTTGACTCTTTCAGTTCTCCATGAACATTAAAGGTGATCTAGACCAGGGGTTCTCAACCTTCTCGAGGGTGGGGTTCTCACCCCACGAGGTGGACATGGACTGCGATTTCACTGAAAATCCACTGACGTCCACAAAAGAGGAAGTGTTTGGTCCGTCTAGTTTTGAGGGATTTTGCAGTTCATGAGAAATAACCAAAGCTCATTCCACTCACTGGGCGTCGTCACAGTTAACGAGGATCAATTTTGCCTGATTTCTGCTTCTTTGTCATCAGTTTGACTTTAACCACTCAGGTCGCTGATGCTCCGCCAGATACATGCTCTGAAACTCTGAGTTGAAATCAAATGCGTATCTTCTCTATAGTTTTACTGCTCATCTCCTGTTTTTAAAGAGTCGAGTCAAAGTTTATTTATATCGCGCTTTTTACAACAGGTGTTGTCACAAAGCAGCTTTACAGGAAAATCAGGGTCTCAGTCCCCATGAGCGTCGCCAGCGGTGACAGCGGAAGGAAAATTTCCCTAAGAGTAAAAGGAAGGAACCTTGAGAAGAACCAAGACTCAAAAGGGGAACCCACCCTTAGTATAAAATATAAGAATAAGAAAGGGGTAAAAACAGGTGGAGCAGTGGTTAATTAGACAGTAGTTTAGGCAGCAGCAGCAGGAGATCCAGGCACTGAAAACACTGACTGTACGGCGCTGCTGAGCCTCTAGAGAAGAAGGAGAGTCATCTCTACTGATTAACTCCCTCGTTTGATCACAGAGCGCGTTTCCGTCAGCAGTGAACTGAACCGGGTTTGTTCGAAGTGGACCGAGAACCGGACCGGGTTTCTGCTGGACCGGTTCAGCTGTGTGCTGCAGACCCCAATATGGGTGGAGTGCTTGCCCGTGTTGAAACAGACTGCATTACAGAAGAAGGTGTGATGAGTCCTCACCAAACAAAGCGCCTGAGAAACGTCTCCGTCTCCGTCTCGCTGTCCGCACCTCGAGCCCGCGGGTGTGTCGTCCTAGACCGATGATCTTTAATTAGCCGCTACTGCGACGCTTTTATTTGTACATCTTTATTAATATTTTTATTAGTTAAGCTATAAAAGGTTTAATTCTCAGTTTTAATTACAAAGTTAATCTTTTTTATGATTTAAAGTGCCATTACCAGCCTACTGTGAATTACTGCCTCATTCTGAGCACCGGCTCACGGACCACTAGAGGGGGATTCACGGGCCACTGGTGGTCCACGGACCACAGGTTGAGAAACCCTGATATGACATTTTAAACAACAATACAGCAGCAAACAGCTATTTTCTATGTACAGTTACAGTGTCCTGATCAGAGAATGAAGCCCCGCCCCCTGCATGTTAGCCCCGCCCTGCATGCACTCCTCACATTTTGTTTTGCCCTCCCCAGACAGTGACCACCTCACACAGCACCGCACCTGCAGCACTTAAGGTGGAACGGGACAATTCAAACAAGAAGCTGGGCCGCCTGAATGTAGTCTTACCTGCTGCACCTTTTAAGGTGGAACGGGACAATTCAAACAAGAAGCTGAGCCGCCTGAATGTAGTCTTAACTGATGCACCTTTTAAGGTGGAACGGGACAATTCAAACAAGAAGCTGAGCCGCCTGAATGTAGTCTTAACTGATGCACCTTTTAAGGTGGAACGGGACAATTCAAACAAGAAGCTGAGCCGCCTGAATGTAGTCTTAACTGATGCACCTTTTAAGGTGGAACGGGACAATTCAAACAAGAAGTTTAACTGTTGCACCTTGAACACTCAGATAAGCCTTTGCATGATTAAAGCATCACGCATCATGAAATGGTTCTTCAGCCTGGGGTCCTGCCTGACATTGTAATAGAAGAACCCTTTTTGGTGCTATAGACGCCTTTTTTAGAAAGGTTCTATATAGAACCATATTCTTTACTAAAGAACCCTTGAAGAACCACCCTTTTTTTAAGTGCGCACTCTGGAATAAAGGCCTTTTTGGACGATAAACTAACTCAAGTATGTGTATAACTGACGGTATCTTGAACACGGGCGGTGAAAAGGTGTCGTTTTATTTGCCCTCTGTTCGGGGTTCGTACAGAAGAAGGGAAATGAAAAATGAAGTAAGTTGTGATATGAAGATGAGGAAGAGGAGGTGGAAAGACTGTTACCCTCAGTGACGGGCTGCAGTTTGGAGGATCTTTCGGAGTCGGGCGAGTGCAAAGGCTCCGGCTCCTTTAAGCCCTCCAGCAGCAGGAACGGGTCGTAATCTGGACTGCTGAGGTCCGACAGACTGAGAGGGAAATAGCGCGGGTTGCTGAAACTCTGAGCGCCGTACACGCAGCCGTGCAGCACCTGGGACACAGAGAGGGGGGAAACAACAGCGCGTTAGAGTTACAACAGCAAGGCCCTCTGATAACAACAACGCAGACAACTGTTCTTCCTGTTCTTCCCTTCACAAACACTAAACACACTGGGGTGCTTAACCTTCACAGGCGCGCATTACGTTTAACCCTTAATGCACAGGGGTTTAAACCTTTAATACAGGGATGCCTAACCTGTTAATATGTGGGTGTTTAACCCTAAATGCACAGGTCTTTAACTCTTAATGCATGGATGTTCAACCCGTAAATGTGGGGGGTTTAACCCTCAAATGCTTTAACTCAATGCACAGGTGTTTCACCCTTAAATGCATGGATGACTAGCCTTATATGTTCAGGTAATTAAAATCACTGAAATTCCTGAGTGATTAACTCTTAAATTCAGGTGTGTTTCTCTTTGGTTCCTCAGACCAGCGCTCAGATCTCACACCAACTCATGTAAAACATCTCCATTGTTTTACTGAATTTACAGACTGACTGATATTTGATGGGGGAGGGGGGGGGGGGTGTTGAGGTCACAGGTTGCTAACATATACATTAAAGTACTAAGGTAACTTTCTTTTAGCAGCTCAAACCTTATAGATGGCGCTGAGGACGGACTTATCCGCCTTGTCTTTCTCCTGGACCAGGGTCTGGACCGGCTGCAGCAGAGTCTTTGGAGGAAGAGCCATGACCCAGTCCAGTAGACACAGCAGCAGAGAGACCACCAGCTACAGAGAGAGAGAGAGAGAGAGAGAGAGAGAGAGAGAGAGAGAGAGAGAGAGAGAGAGAGAGAGAGAGAGACAGACAGAGAGACAGAGAGACAGAGAGAGAGAGACAGACAGAGAGAGAGACAGAGAGAGAGAGAGACAGAGAGAGAGAGAGAGACAGAGAGAGAGAGAGA
>NC_051220.1:43840218-43842718 GCF_015220715.1 Pygocentrus nattereri | reverse complement strand
CCCATAGCCGTGTAGACGACCCTGCCTGAGATTGTCCTTCAACACTACAGACAGCCGGTTTCCTCCGAGTCCGTCTGGCTCTTTATTCTAGATAAACAGTTTCCCGCTCAGCCGGTTCTTACACTAATACCAGGCTGGTGCTGATGAGCAGGCGAGACGGGGGGCTGAGCGTTTCTTTGTTTTATGTTTAAATCTTTTATATTTACACACAGACAGATTCACTGGCATATTTCAATCTATACTTGGTTCATCACCTTCTTATCTACACTCCTCAAAGAGAAGAAGGTCCTTCAGGAAAGACAACAGTCCTTGGTAGAACCAACACTCAAAGAGCCATCTGCATGAATAAATAGTTCTCCGCAGGGTGAAATGTTCCTCAGGTAGAGGGAGAATGTGTAGCATATGGTTCTATATAGCACCAAAATGGGTTCTGCTACTGTTAAGATGTCAAGCTTGTGATGACAGAACCCTTTCGGTGCTATGCAGAACCCTTTTCAAAAAGGTTCTACACAAAGCCTTACATAACACATTCTCCATCAATCAGAAGATCCATTTCACCATGTGGAGAACGTTTATAGTCATTTAATCATTATAATCATGTTCTATAATGATACAGAACCATTCGTCAACATAGAACCATTTGTCTTTACTGAGAGAACCTGCTTTTTTAAGAACGCATATAATTATGTTTGTATATACACTCACCGGCCACTTTATTAGGTACACCTGTTGAGTTGCTTAACAGAAATAGCTGATCAGCCAATCACACGGCCGCAGCTCAGTGCATTTAGGCGTGTAGAGGTGGTCAAGACGACTTGCTGAAGTGCAGACCGAGCATCAGAACGGGGAAGAAAGGGGATTTAAGGGACTTTGAACGTGGCGTGGTTGTTGGTGCCAGACGGGCTGGTCTGAGTATTTCAGAAACTGCTGATCTGCTGGGATTTTCACACACAACCATCTCTAGGGTTTACAGAGAACGGTCCGAAAAAGAGGAAACATCCAGTGAGCGGTCAGTTGTGTGGACGAAAATGCCTTGTTGATGTGAGAGGTCAGAGGAGAACGGGCAGACTGGTTCCAGATGATAGAAAGACAGCAGGAGCTCAAATCACCAACCAGAATCTCTGAGGAACGTTTCCAACACCTTGTTGAAAGTCTGACATGAAGAATTAAGACAGTTCTGAAGGCGAAAGGGGGTCCAGCCTTTTACTGGTACCTAATAAAGTCTCAGGTGAGTGTTTATGTATACCTGTCAGGCGTAACGTTCTGACCACCTCCTTGTTTCTACGCTCACTGTCCACTTTATCAGCTCCACTGACCGCATAGCTGCTCTCTGTAGTTCTACAGTTACAGACTGTAGTCCATCTGTTTCTCTGATACTCTGTTACCCTGTTCTTCAGTGGTCAGGACCCCCATGGACCCTCACAGAGCAGGTACTATTTGGGTGGTGGGTCATTCTCAGCACTGCAGTAACACTGACGTGGTGGTGGTGTGTTAGTGTGTGTTGCGCTGGTCTGAGTGGATCAGACACAGCAGTGCTGCTGGAGTTTTTAAACACCTCAGTGTCGCTGCTGGACTGAGAACAGTCCACCAAGCAAAAATATCCAGCCGACAGCGTCCTGTGGGCAGCGTCCTGTGGGCAGAGTCCTGTGGGCAGCGTCCTGTGGGCAGCGTCCTGTGACCACTGATGAAGGACTAGAGGATGACCAACACAAACTGTGCAGAGGCAGATGAGCTGTCGTCTCTGACTTTACATCTACATGGTGGACCGACAGCAGCTCTGCTGTTTCTGATCCACTACACATTTAAAAAACATCAAGAACATTTGTTTTTTCCATGATCTCGGCCCTTTAAAGCAATATAAAAACTGGCCTTCTGACCTGTAAATAAAAGCATTCTGCTTGAATTACCTCTACGATCTTCTTTGGAGTGTCGGGGGGGAATGCTTGCAGATGGTCCACGTAGTTTATGAGTAAGTGCAGGATATCTGAAGCCACCAGCGCTACAGTTTTATTGGGGAACTGAAAAATAAGACAAACAGAACTGTGTGAATCTGAGTGGAACTGAGCAGGAGTGAGATCTGTCTCTCTCTGCCTCGCTCTCTCTGCCTCGCTCTCTCTGCCTCACTCTCTCTGCCTCGCTCTCTGAAACACATAATACACTGTCAGAAATAACCTCTGGCCCAAATTTCTGAGACAATAATCTACTTGCACTGGTGTTCAGAGAAAATGTGGCTCCTGGAAGAGCTGGTCGACCCCAAACGTGCCCCCAACAGATAAACAGCGCTGAAAGCTTTGATCTCTGAGAGAGAGGAGAAGATCAAGCTGCTTCAGATCTGAAAACATCCACAGGTGTTTCTGTCCATCCTTCCACTGTGAGAAGACCACTCAGCGCTGTGGGTCTGAAAGGAGGTGTAGCTGATCAAGAAGAACCTCACTGAGAAAAGGAGACGGACACACCAAACAAAGAAGCTGGACGATGGACTGACCGCCCCAGAGTCCAG
>NC_051220.1:43802718-43835218 GCF_015220715.1 Pygocentrus nattereri | reverse complement strand
GTTCAGACACTAAAGTACAAAGTTACTTATTTCGTAATAAATAATTAATATCGCCTGCGACGTCGCCTGTGATACCGCCTGTGATGTCGCCTGTGATGTCGCCTGCGATGTCGCCTGTGATACCGCCTGTGATGTCGCCTGCGACGTCGCCTGTGATACCGCCTGTGATGTCGCCTGTGATACCGCCTGTGATGTCGCCTGTGATACCGCCTGCGATGTCGCCTGTGATACCGCCTGCGATGTCGCCTGCGATGTCGCCTGTGATGTCGCCTGTGATGTCGCCTGCGATGTCGCCTGCGATGTCGCCTGTGATACCGCCTGTGATACCGCCTGCGATGTCGCCTGCGATGTCGCCTGCGACGTCGCCTGTGATACCGCCTGCGATGTCGCCTGTGATACCGCCTGCGATGTCGCCTGCGATGTCGCCTGTGATGTCGCCTGCGATGTCGCCTGCGATGTCGCCTGTGATACCGCCTGCGACGTCGCCTGTGATACCGCCTGCCACATCGCCTGTGATACCGCCTGTGATACTGCCTGCCACATCGCCTGTGATACCGCCTGTGATACTGCCTGCCACATCGCCTGTGATACTGCCTGCCACATCGCCTGTGATACTGCCTGCCACATCGCCTGTGATGTCGCCTTCAGGGCGTTAAAATAAACCCTGCAGATCAAACAGAGCATCACTGTCTGCAGACAAACTCCTTTTGTTTTTGTTTGAAAAAGCAGATTATTATTATTATTATTATTGCTATTATTATTATTATTAGTAGTAGTAGTATTAGTGTTATACCACTACCCCAAAACGTAAACTGTCTAAAATGGCCAGTTAGCGAACTTGCTTGCCTTATAGCTTTGCTGAATGGAGGTCAGAGCTGGTCCAGGCGGTGGTTCAGTGGCTCTATTGAGGCCAAATTGGCTCAGAGTCTTTGTTTCTGTTTGTTGCGACACACATGACTGAAATTTAATGAATGTGGAAAATAGTTATGGCTAATAAAACCAACCTGAAGCCTGAATTTAACTTGTTTTGAGGAAAATATGTCCCTGGATTGTGTCTGACCCATGACCCCCTGTGGCTCAGCGTCCAGAAATAAAACCCAGACAGCAAAACTTGCACCTTTTCAGCGGCTGAGGGGGGATTGGGTCAGTGCTGAGGAGGGTGTGGGATTAGTGTAAATGACACTGACCTTAATCTGTCTGGTCATAAGTGGACACTTAAACCTGCATCGATTTTAACACCCCCACCCCGACCCCCACCCACCAACCACTGCAATACCAGTAATGACACTGTTTACATAATGATTAATCTGTCTGTCTGAGGGGTCCACTCTACCCCCCCCACCCCCCCAAAACAAATCTGCCAAGAAGCATGCAGTGACCTGGAAGCTCATCGACACAACGTCTGGACAATAATTCAGAGGAAGGAGAACGTCTGACTGACCAATAATAATTTCTCATTAGACTGAATGAATAACCGACTCTAAATGTAGGTATTGTGATATAAACCGAGTCCGTTCTACAGTTTCTCATTAGACTGAATGAATAACCGGCTCTAAATGTAGGTATTGTGATATAAACCGAGTCCGTTCTACAGTTTCTCATTAGGCTGAATGAATAACCGACTCTAAATGTAGGTATTGTGATATAAACCGAGTCCGTTCTACAGTTTCTCATTAGACTGAATGAATAACCGACTCTAAATGTAGGTATTGTGATATAAACCGAGTCCGTTCTACAGTTTCTCATTAGGCTGAATGAATAACCGGCTCTAAATGTAGGTATTGTGATATAAACCGAGTCCGTTCTACAGTTTCTCATTAGACTGAATGAATAACCGACTCTAAATGTAGGTATTGTGATATAAACCGAGTCCGTTCTACAGTTTCTCATTAGACTGAATGAATAACCGACTCTAAATGTAGGTATTGTGATATAAACCGAGTCCGTTCTACAGTTTCTCATTAGACTGAATGAATAACCGACTCTAAATGTAGGTATTGTGATATAAACCGAGTCCGTTCTACAGTTTCTCATTAGACTGAATGAATAACCGGCTCTAAATGTAGGTATTGTGATATAAACCGAGTCCGTTCTACAGTTTCTCGTTAGACTGAATGAATAACCGACTCTAAATGTAGGTATTGTGATATAAACCGAGTCTGTTCTACAGTTTCTCGTTAGACTGAATGAATAACCGACTCTAAATGTAGGTATTGTGATATAAACCGAGTCCGTTCTACAGTTTCTCGTTAGACTGAATGAATAACCGGCTCTAAATGTAGGTATTGTGATATAAACCGAGTCCGTTCTACAGTTTCTCATTAGACTGAATGAATAACCGGCTCTAAATGTAGGTATTGTGATATAAACCGAGTCCGTTCTACAGTTTCTCATTAGACTGAATGAATAACCGGCTCTAAATGTAGATATTGTGATATAAACCGAGTCCGTTCTACAGTTTCTCATTAGGCTGAATGAATAACCGACTCTAAATGTAGGTATTGCGATATAAACCGAGTCCGTTCTACAGTTTCTCATTAGACTGAATGAATAACCGACTCTAAATGTAGGTATTGCGATATAAACCGAGTCCGTTCTACAGTTTCTCATTAGACTGAATGAATAACCGGCTCTAAATGTAGATATTGCGATATAAACCGAGTCCGTTCTACAGTTTCTCATTAGGCTGAATGAATAACCGACTCTAAATGTAGGTATTGCGATATAAACCGAGTCCGTTCTACAGTTTCTCATTAGACTGAATGAGTAACCGACTCTAAATGTAGGTATTGCGATATAAACCGAGTCCGTTCTACAGTTTCTCATTAGGCTGAATGAATAACCGACTCTAAATGTAGGTATTGCGATATAAACCGAGTCCGTTCTACAGTTTCTCATTAGGCTGAATGAATAACCGACTCTAAATGTAGGTATTGCGATATAAACCGAGTCCGTTCTACAGTTTCTCATTAGGCTGAATGAATAACCGACTCTAAATGTAGGTATTGCGATATAAACCGAGTCCGTTCTACAGTTTCTCATTAGGCTGAATGAATAACCGACTCTAAATGTAGGTATTGTGATATAAACCGAGTCCGTTCTACAGTTTCTCATTAGGCTGAATGAATAACCGACTCTAAATGTAGGTATTGTGATATAAACCGAGTCCGTTCTACAGTTTCTCATTAGGCTGAATGAATAACCGACTCTAAATGTAGGTATTGTGATATAAACCGAGTCCGTTCTACAGTTTCTCATTAGGCTGAATGAATAACCGACTCTAAATGTAGGTATTGTGATATAAACCGAGTCCGTTCTACAGTTTCTCATTAGGCTGAATGAATAACCGACTCTAGATGTAGGTATTATGATATAAACCGAGTCCGTTCTACAGTTTCTCATTAGGCTGAATGAATAACCGACTCTAAATGTAGGTATTGTGATATAAACCGAGTCCGTTCTACAGTTTCTCATTAGACTGAATGAATAACCGACTCTAAATGTAGGTATTGTGATATAAACCGAGTCCGTTCTACAGTTTCTCATTAGACTGAATGAATAACCGACTCTAAATGTAGGTATTGTGATATAAACCGAGTCCGTTCTACAGTTTCTCATTAGGCTGAATGAATAACCGACTCTAAATGTAGGTATTGTGATATAAACCGAGTCCGTTCTACAGTTTCTCATTAGGCTGAATGAATAACCGACTCTAAATGTAGGTATTGTGATATAAACCGAGTCCGTTCTACAGTTTCTCATTAGACTGAATGAATAACCGACTCTAAATGTAGGTATTGTGATATAAACCGAGTCCGTTCTACAGTTTCTCATTAGACTGAAAGAATAACCGGCTCTAAATGTAGGTATTGTGATATAAACCGAGTCCGTTCTACAGTTTCTCATTAGGCTGAAAGAATAACCGGCTCTAAATGTAGGTATTGTGATATAAACCGAGTCCGTTCTACAGTTTCTCATTAGACTGAATGAATAACCGGCTCTAAATGTAGGTATTGTGATATAAACCGAGTCCGTTCTACAGTTTCTCATTAGACTGAATGAATAACCGGCTCTAAATGTAGGTATTGTGATATAAACCGAGTCCGTTCTACAGTTTCTCATTAGACTGAATGAATAACCGGCTCTAAATGTAGGTATTGTGATATAAACCGAGTCCGTTCTACAGTTTCTCATTAGACTGAATGAATAACCGGCTCTAAATGTAGGTATTGTGATATAAACCGAGTCCGTTCTACAGTTTCTCATTAGACTGAATGAATAACCGGCTCTAAATGTAGGTATTGTGATATAAACCGAGTCCGTTCTACAGTTTCTCATTAGACTGAATGAATAACCGGCTCTAAATGTAGGTATTGTGATATAAACCGAGTCCGTTCTACAGTTTCTCATTAGGCTGAATGAATAACCGGCTCTAAATGTAGGTATTGTGATATAAACCGAGTCCGTTCTACAGTTTCTCATTAGGCTGAATGAATAACCGGCTCTAAATGTAGGTATTGTGATATAAACCGAGTCCGTTCTACAGTTTCTCATTAGGCTGAATGAATGACCGGCTCTAAATGTAGGTATTGTGATATAAACCGAGTCCGTTCTACAGTTTCTCATTAGACTGAATGAATAACCGGCTCTAAATGTAGGTATTGTGATATAAACCGAGTCCGTTCTACAGTTTCTCATTAGACTGAATGAATAACCGGCTCTAAATGTAGGTATTGTGATATAAACCGAGTCCGTTCTACAGTTTCTCATTAGACTGAATGAATAACCGGCTCTAAATGTAGGTATTGTGATATAAACCGAGTCCGTTCTACAGTTTCTCATTAGGCTGAATGAATGACCGGCTCTAAATGTAGGTATTGTGATATAAACCGAGTCCGTTCTACAGTTTCTCATTAGGCTGAATGAATAACCGACTCTAAATGTAGGTATTGTGATATAAACCGAGTCCGTTCTACAGTTTCTCATTAGACTGAATGAATAACCGGCTCTAAATGTAGGTATTGTGATATAAACCGAGTCCGTTCTACAGTTTCTCATTAGACTGAATGAATAACCGGCTCTAAATGTAGGTATTGTGATATAAACCGAGTCCGTTCTACAGTTTCTCATTAGACTGAATGAATAACCGGCTCTAAATGTAGGTATTGTGATATAAACCGAGTCCGTTCTACAGTTTCTCATTAGGCTGAATGAATAACCGGCTCTAAATGTAGGTATTGTGATATAAACCGAGTCCGTTCTACAGTTTCTCATTAGGCTGAATGAATAACCGGCTCTAAATGTAGGTATTGTGATATAAACCGAGTCCGTTCTACAGTTTCTCATTAGGCTGAATGAATGACCGGCTCTAAATGTAGGTATTGTGATATAAACCGAGTCCGTTCTACAGTTTCTCATTAGACTGAATGAATAACCGGCTCTAAATGTAGGTATTGTGATATAAACCGAGTCCGTTCTACAGTTTCTCATTAGACTGAATGAATAACCGGCTCTAAATGTAGGTATTGTGATATAAACCGAGTCCGTTCTACAGTTTCTCATTAGACTGAATGAATAACCGGCTCTAAATGTAGGTATTGTGATATAAACCGAGTCCGTTCTACAGTTTCTCATTAGGCTGAATGAATGACCGGCTCTAAATGTAGGTATTGTGATATAAACCGAGTCCGTTCTACAGTTTCTCATTAGGCTGAATGAATGACCGGCTCTAAATGTAGGTATTGTGATATAAACCGAGTCCGTTCTACAGTTTCTCATTAGACTGAATGAATAACCGGCTCTAAATGTAGGTATTGTGATATAAACCGAGTCCGTTCTACAGTTTCTCATTAGGCTGAATGAATGACCGGCTCTAAATGTAGGTATTGTGATATACACCGAGTCCGTTCTACAGTTTCTCATTAGACTGAATGAATAACCGGCTCTAAATGTAGGTATTGTGATATAAACCGAGTCCGTTCTACAGTTTCTCATTAGGCTGAATGAATAACCAGCTCTAAATGTAGGTATTGTGATATAAACCGAGTCCGTTCTACAGTTTCTCATTAGACTGAATGAATAACCGACTCTAGATGTAGGTATTATGATATAAACCGAGTCCGTTCTACAGTTTCTCATTAGGCTGAATGAATAACCGACTCTAAATGTAGGTATTGTGATATAAACCGAGTCCGTTCTACAGTTTCTCATTAGGCTGAATGAATAACCGACTCTAAATGTAGGTATTGTGATATAAACCGAGTCCGTTCTACAGTTTCTCATTAGACTGAATGAATAACCGACTCTAGATGTAGGTATTATGATATAAACCGAGTCCGTTCTACAGTTTCTCATTAGACTGAATGAATAACCGACTCTAGATGTAGGTATTATGATATAAACCGAGTCCGTTCTACAGTTTCTCATTAGGCTGAATGAATAACCGACTCTAAATGTAGGTATTGTGATATAAACCGAGTCCGTTCTACAGTTTCTCATTAGGCTGAATGAATAACCGACTCTAAATGTAGGTATTGTGATATGAACCGAGTCCGTTCTACAGTTTCTCATTAGACTGAATGAATAACCGACTCTAGATGTAGGTATTATGATATAAACCGAGTCCGTTCTACAGTTTCTCATTAGGCTGAATGAATAACCGACTCTAAATGTAGGTATTGTGATATAAACCGAGTCCGTTCTACAGTTTCTCATTAGACTGAATGAATAACCGACTCTAAATGTAGGTATTGTGATATAAACCGAGTCCGTTCTACAGTTTCTCATTAGACTGAATGAATAACCGACTCTAAATGTAGGTATTATGATATAAACCGAGTCCGTTCTACAGTTTCTCATTAGACTGAATGAATAACCGACTCTAGATGTAGGTATTATGATATAAACCGAGTCCGTTCTACAGTTTCTCATTAGGCTGAATGAATAACCGACTCTAAATGTAGGTATTGTGATATAAACCGAGTCCGTTCTACAGTTTCTCATTAGGCTGAATGAATAACCGACTCTAAATGTAGGTATTGTGATATAAACCGAGTCCGTTCTACAGTTTCTCATTAGACTGAATTAATAACCAGCTCTAAATGTAGTTATTTTGATATAAACCGAGTCCGTTCTACAGTTTCTCATTAGGCTGAATGAATAACCGACTCTAAATGTCGGTATTGTGATATAAACCGAGTCCGTTCTACAGTTTCTCATTAGACTGAATGAATAACCGACTCTAAATGTAGGTATTGTGATATAAACCGAGTCCGTTCTACAGTTTCTCATTAGACTGAATGAATAACCGACTCTAAATGTAGGTATTGTGATATAAACCGAGTCCGTTCTACAGTTTCTCGTTAGACTGAATGAATAACCGGCTCTAAATGTAGGTATTGTGATATAAACCGAGTCCGTTCTACAGTTTCTCGTTAGGCTGAATGAATAACCGACTCTAAATGTAGGTATTGTGATATAAACCGAGTCCGTTCTACAGTTTCTCATTAGACTGAATGAATAACCGACTCTAAATGTAGGTATTGTGATATAAACCGAGTCCGTTCTACAGTTTCTCGTTAGACTGAATGAATAACCGACTCTAAATGTAGGTATTGTGATATAAACCGAGTCCGTTCTACAGTTTCTCGTTAGACTGAATGAATAACCGACTCTAAATGTAGGTATTGTGATATAAACCGAGTCCGTTCTACAGTTTCTCGTTAGACTGAATGAATAACCGACTCTAAATGTAGGTATTGTGATATAAACCGAGTCCGTCCTACAGTTTCTCGTTAGACTGAATGAATAACCGGCTCTAAATGTAGGTATTGTGATATAAACCGAGTCCGTTCTACAGTTTCTCATTAGACTGAATGAATAACCGGCTCTAAATGTAGGTATTGTGATATAAACCGAGTCCGTTCTACAGTTTCTCATTAGACTGAATGAATAACCGGCTCTAAATGTAGGTATTGTGATATAAACCGAGTCCGTTCTACAGTTTCTCATTAGACTGAATGAATAACCGGCTCTAAATGTAGGTATTGTGATATAAACCGAGTCCGTTCTACAGTTTCTCATTAGACTGAATGAATAACCGACTCTAAATGTAGGTATTGTGATATAAACCGAGTCCGTTCTACAGTTTCTCATTAGGCTGAATGAATAACCGGCTCTAAATGTAGGTATTGTGATATAAACCGAGTCCGTTCTACAGTTTCTCATTAGGCTGAATGAATAACCGGCTCTAAATGTAGGTATTGTGATATAAACCGAGTCCGTTCTACAGTTTCTCATTAGGCTGAATGAATGACCGGCTCTAAATGTAGGTATTGTGATATAAACCGAGTCCGTTCTACAGTTTCTCATTAGACTGAATGAATAACCGGCTCTAAATGTAGGTATTGTGATATAAACCGAGTCCGTTCTACAGTTTCTCATTAGACTGAATGAATAACCGACTCTAAATGTAGGTATTGTGATATAAACCGAGTCCGTTCTACAGTTTCTCATTAGACTGAATGAATAACCGGCTCTAAATGTAGGTATTGTGATATAAACCGAGTGCGTTCTACAGTTTCTCATTAGGCTGAATGAATGACCGGCTCTAAATATAGGTATTGTGATATAAACCGAGTCCGTTCTACAGTTTCTCATTAGGCTGAATGAATGACCGGCTCTAAATGTAGGTATTGTGATATAAACCGAGTCCGTTCTACAGTTTCTCATTAGACTGAATGAATAACCGGCTCTAAATGTAGGTATTGTGATATAAACCGAGTCCGTTCTACAGTTTCTCATTAGGCTGAATGAATAACCGACTCTAAATGTAGGTATTGTGATATAACCCGAGTCCGTTCTACAGTTTCTCATTAGGCTGAATGAATAACCGACTCTAAATGTAGGTATTGTGATATAAACCGAGTCCGTTCTACAGTTTCTCATTAGGCTGAATGAATAACCGACTCTAAATGTAGGTATTGTGATATAAACCGAGTCCGTTCTACAGTTTCTCATTAGGCTGAATGAATAACCGACTCTAAATGTAGGTATTGTGATATAAACCGAGTCCGTTCTACAGTTTCTCATTAGGCTGAATGAATAACCAGCTCTAAATGTAGGTATTGTGATATAAACCGAGTCCGTTCTACAGTTTCTCATTAGACTGAATGAATAACCGACTCTAGATGTAGGTATTATGATATAAACCGAGTCCGTTCTACTGTTTCTCATTAGGCTGAATGAATAACCGACTCTAAATGTAGGTATTGTGATATAAACCGAGTCCGTTCTACAGTTTCTCATTAGGCTGAATGAATAACCGACTCTAAATATAGGTATTGTGATATAAACCGAGTCCGTTCTACAGTTTCTCATTAGACTGAATGAATAACCGACTCTAGATGTAGGTATTATGATATAAACCGAGTCCGTTCTACAGTTTCTCATTAGACTGAATGAATAACCGACTCTAGATGTAGGTATTATGATATAAACCGAGTCCGTTCTACAGTTTCTCATTAGGCTGAATGAATAACCGACTCTAAATGTAGGTATTGTGATATAAACCGAGTCCGTTCTACAGTTTCTCATTAGGCTGAATGAATAACCGACTCTAAATGTAGGTATTGTGATATAAACCGAGTCCGTTCTACAGTTTCTCATTAGACTGAATGAATAACCGACTCTAGATGTAGGTATTATGATATAAACCGAGTCCGTTCTACAGTTTCTCATTAGGCTGAATGAATAACCGACTCTAAATGTAGGTATTGTGATATAAACCGAGTCCGTTCTACAGTTTCTCATTAGACTGAATGAATAACCGACTCTAAATGTAGGTATTGTGATATAAACCGAGTCCGTTCTACAGTTTCTCATTAGACTGAATGAATAACCGACTCTAAATGTAGGTATTATGATATAAACCGAGTCCGTTCTACAGTTTCTCATTAGGCTGAATGAATAACCGACTCTAAATGTAGGTATTGTGATATAAACCGAGTCCGTTCTACAGTTTCTCATTAGGCTGAATGAATAACCGGCTCTAAATGTAGGTATTGTGATATAAACCGAGTCCGTTCTACAGTTTCTCATTAGACTGAATGAATAACCAGCTCTAAATGTAGGTATTGTGATATAAACCGAGTCCGTTCTACAGTTTCTCATTAGGCTGAATGAATAACCGACTCTAAATGTCGGTATTGTGATATAAACCGAGTCCGTTCTACAGTTTCTCATTAGACTGAATGAATAACCGACTCTAAATGTCGGTATTGTGATATAAACCGAGTCCGTTCTACAGTTTCTCATTAGACTGAATGAATAACCGACTCTAAATGTAGGTATTGTGATATAAACCGAGTCCGTTCTACAGTTTCTCGTTAGACTGAATGAATAACCGGCTCTAAATGTAGGTATTGTGATATAAACCGAGTCCGTTCTACAGTTTCTCGTTAGGCTGAATGAATAACCGACTCTAAATGTAGTTATTGTGATATAAACCGAGTCCGTTCTACAGTTTCTCGTTAGACTGAATGAATAACCGACTCTAAATGTAGGTATTGTGATATAAACCGAGTCCGTTCTACAGTTTCTCGTTAGACTTAATTAATAACCGACTCTAAATGTAGGTATTGTGATATAAACCGAGTCCGTTCTACAGTTTCTCGTTAGACTGAATGAATAACCGACTCTAAATGTAGGTATTGTGATATAAACCGAGTCCGTTCTACAGTTTCTCGTTAGACTGAATGAATAACCGACTCTAAATGTAGGTATTGTGATATAAACCGAGTCCGTCCTACAGTTTCTCGTTAGACTGAATGAATAACCGGCTCTAAATGTAGGTATTGTGATATAAACCGAGTCCGTTCTACAGTTTCTCATTAGACTGAATGAATAACCGACTCTAAATGTAGGTATTGTGATATAAACCGAGTCCGTTCTACAGTTTCTCATTAGACTGAATGAATAACCGACTCTAAATGTAGGTATTGTGATATAAACCGAGTCCGTTCTACAGTTTCTCATTAGGCTGAATGAATAACCGACTCTAAATGTAGGTAGTGTGATATAAACCGAGTCCGTTCTACAGTTTCTCATTAGGCTGAATGAATAACCGACTCTAAATGTAGGTATTGTGATATAAACCGAGTCCGTTCTACAGTTTCTCATTAGGCTGAATGAATAACCGACTCTAAATGTAGGTATTGTGATATAAACCGAGTCCGTTCTACAGTTTCTCATTAGGCTGAATGAATAACCGACTCTAAATGTAGGTATTGTGATATAAACCGAGTCCGTTCTACAGTTTCTCATTAGGCTGAATGAATAACCGACTCTAGATGTAGGTATTATGATATAAACCGAGTCCGTTCTACAGTTTCTCATTAGGCTGAATGAATAACCGACTCTAAATGTAGGTATTGTGATATAAACCGAGTCCGTTCTACAGTTTCTCATTAGACTGAATGAATAACCGACTCTAAATGTAGGTATTGTGATATAAACCGAGTCCGTTCTACAGTTTCTCATTAGACTGAATGAATAACCGACTCTAAATGTAGGTATTGTGATATAAACCGAGTCCGTTCTACAGTTTCTCATTAGGCTGAATGAATAACCGACTCTAAATGTAGGTATTGTGATATAAACCGAGTCCGTTCTACAGTTTCTCATTAGGCTGAATGAATAACCGACTCTAAATGTAGGTATTGTGATATAAACCGAGTCCGTTCTACAGTTTCTCATTAGACTGAATGAATAACCGACTCTAAATGTAGGTATTGTGATATAAACCGAGTCCGTTCTACAGTTTCTCATTAGACTGAAAGAATAACCGGCTCTAAATGTAGGTATTGTGATATAAACCGAGTCCGTTCTACAGTTTCTCATTAGACTGAAAGAATAACCGGCTCTAAATGTAGGTATTGTGATATAAACCGAGTCCGTTCTACAGTTTCTCATTAGACTGAATGAATAACCGGCTCTAAATGTAGGTATTGTGATATAAACCGAGTCCGTTCTACAGTTTCTCATTAGACTGAATGAATAACCGGCTCTAAATGTAGGTATTGTGATATAAACCGAGTCCGTTCTACAGTTTCTCATTAGACTGTATGAATAACCGGCTCTAAATGTAGGTATTGTGATATAAACCGAGTCCGTTCTACAGTTTCTCATTAGACTGAATGAATAACCGGCTCTAAATGTAGGTATTGTGATATAAACCGAGTCCGTTCTACAGTTTCTCATTAGGCTGAATGAATGACCGGCTCTAAATGTAGGTATTGTGATATAAACCGAGTCCGTTCTACAGTTTCTCATTAGGCTGAATGAATGACCGGCTCTAAATGTAGGTATTGTGATATAAACCGAGTCCGTTCTACAGTTTCTCATTAGACTGAATGAATAACCGACTCTAAATGTAGGTATTGTGATATAAACCGAGTCCGTTCTACAGTTTCTCATTAGACTGAATGAATAACCGACTCTAAATGTAGGTATTGTGATATAAACCGAGTCCGTTCTACAGTTTCTCATTAGACTGAATGAATAACCGGCTCTAAATGTAGGTATTGTGATATAAACCGAGTCCGTTCTACAGTTTCTCATTAGACTGAATGAATAACCGACTCTAAATGTAGGTATTGTGATATAAACCGAGTCCGTTCTACAATTTCTCATTAGACTGAATGAATAACCGGCTCTAAATGTAGGTATTGTGATATAAACCGAGTCCGTTCTACAGTTTCTCATTAGGCTGAATGAATGACCGGCTCTAAATGTAGGTATTGTGATATAAACCGAGTCCGTTCTACAGTTTCTCATTAGGCTGAATGAATGACCGGCTCTAAATGTAGGTATTGTGATATAAACCGAGTCCGTTCTACAGTTTCTCATTAGGCTGAATGAATGACCGGCTCTAAATGTAGGTATTGTGATATAAACCGAGTCCGTTCTACAGTTTCTCATTAGGCTGAATGAATAACCGACTCTAAATGTAGGTATTGTGATATAACCCGAGTTCGTTCTACAGTTTCTCATTAGGCTGAATGAATAACCGACTCTAAATGTAGGTATTGTGATATAAACCGAGTCCGTTCTACAGTTTCTCATTAGGCTGAATGAATAACCGACTCTAAATGTAGGTATTGTGATATAAACCAAGTCCGTTCTACAGTTTCTCATTAGGCTGAATGAATAACCGACTCTAAATGTAGGTATTGTGATATAAACCGAGTCCGTTCTACAGTTTCTCATTAGACTGAATGAATAACCGACTCTAGATGTAGGTATTATGATATAAACCGAGTCCGTTCTACAGTTTCTCATTAGGCTGAATGAATAACCGACTCTAAATGTAGGTATTGTGATATAAACCGAGTCCGTTCTACAGTTTCTCATTAGGCTGAATGAATAACCGACTCTAAATATAGGTATTGTGATATAAACCGAGTCCGTTCTACAGTTTCTCATTAGACTGAATGAATAACCGACTCTAGATGTAGGTATTATGATATAAACCGAGTCCGTTCTACAGTTTCTCATTAGACTGAATGAATAACCGACTCTAGATGTAGGTATTATGATATAAACCGAGTCCGTTCTACAGTTTCTCATTAGGCTGAATGAATAACCGACTCTAAATGTAGGTATTGTGATATAAACCGAGTCCGTTCTACAGTTTCTCATTAGGCTGAATGAATAACCGACTCTAAATGTAGGTATTGTGATATAAACCGAGTCCGTTCTACAGTTTCTCATTAGACTGAATGAATAACCGACTCTAGATGTAGGTATTATGATATAAACCGAGTCCGTTCTACAGTTTCTCATTAGACTGAATGAATAACCGACTCTAGATGTAGGTATTATGATATAAACCGAGTCCGTTCTACAGTTTCTCATTAGGCTGAATGAATAACCGACTCTAAATGTAGGTATTGTGATATAAACCGAGTCCGTTCTACAGTTTCTCATTAGGCTGAATGAATAACCGGCTCTAAATGTAGGTATTGTGATATAAACCGAGTCCGTTCTACAGTTTCTCATTAGACTGAATGAATAACCAGCTCTAAATGTAGGTATTGTGATATAAACCGAGTCCGTTCTACAGTTTCTCATTAGGCTGAATGAATAACCGACTCTAAATGTCGGTATTGTGATATAAACCGAGTCCGTTCTACAGTTTCTCATTAGACTGAATGAATAACCGACTCTAAATGTAGGTATTGTGATATAAACCGAGTCCGTTCTACAGTTTCTCATTAGACTGAATGAATAACCGGCTCTAAATGTAGGTATTGTGATATAAACCGAGTCCGTTCTACAGTTTCTCGTTAGGCTGAATGAATAACCGACTCTAAATGTAGGTATTGTGATATAAACCGAGTCCGTTCTACAGTTTCTCGTTAGACTGAATGAATAACCGACTCTAAATGTAGGTATTGTGATATAAACCGAGTCCGTTCTACAGTTTCTCGTTAGACTGAATGAATAACCGACTCTAAATGTAGGTATTGTGATATAAACCGAGTCCGTTCTACAGTTTCTCGTTAGACTGAATGAATAACCGACTCTAAATGTAGGTATTGTGATATAAACCGAGTCCGTTCTACAGTTTCTCGTTAGACTGAATGAATAACCGACTCTAAATGTAGGTATTGTGATATAAACCGAGTCCGTCCTACAGTTTCTCGTTAGACTTAATTAATAACCGGCTCTAAATGTAGGTATTGTGATATAAACCGAGTCCTTTATACAGTTTCTCATTAGACTGAATGAATAACCGACTCTAAATGTAGGTATTGTGATATAAACCGAGTCCGTTCTACAGTTTCTCATTAGACTGAATGAATAACCGACTCTAAATGTAGGTATTGTGATATAAACCGAGTCCGTTCTACAGTTTCTCATTAGACTGAATGAATAACCGGCTCTAAATGTAGGTATTGTGATATAAACCGAGTCCGTTCTACAGTTTCTCATTAGACTGAATGAATAACCGGCTCTAAATGTAGGTATTGTGATATAAACCGAGTCCGTTCTACAGTTTCTCGTTAGGCTGAATGAATAACCGACTCTAAATGTAGGTATTGTGATATAAACCGAGTCCGTTCTACAGTTTCTCGTTAGACTGAATGAATAACCGACTCTAAATGTAGGTATTGTGATATAAACCGAGTCCGTTCTACAGTTTCTCGTTAGACTGAATGAATAACCGACTCTAAATGTAGGTATTGTGATATAAACCGAGTCCGTTCTACAGTTTCTCGTTAGACTGAATGAATAACCGACTCTAAATGTAGGTATTGTGATATAAACCGAGTCCGTTCTACAGTTTCTCGTTAGACTGAATGAATAACCGGCTCTAAATGTAGGTATTGTGATATAAACCGAGTCCGTTCTACAGTTTCTCATTAGACTGAATGAATAACCGACTCTAAATGTAGGTATTGTGATATAAACCGAGTCCGTTCTACAGTTTCTCATTAGACTGAATGAATAACCGACTCTAAATGTAGGTATTGTGATATAAACCGAGTCCGTTCTACAGTTTCTCATTAGACTGAATGAATAACCGACTCTAAATGTAGGTATTGTGATATAAACCGAGTCCGTTCTACAGTTTCTCATTAGACTGAATGAATAACCGGCTCTAAATGTAGGTATTGTGATATAAACCGAGTCCGTTCTACAGTTTCTCGTTAGACTGAATGAATAACCGGCTCTAAATGTAGGTATTGTGATATAAACCGAGTCCGTTCTACAGTTTCTCATTAGACTGAATGAATAACCGGCTCTAAATGTAGGTATTGTGATATAAACCGAGTCCGTTCTACAGTTTCTCATTAGACTGAATGAATAACCGGCTCTAAATGTAGGTATTGTGATATAAACCGAGTCCGTTCTACAGTTTCTCATTAGACTGAATGAATAACCGACTCTAAATGTCGGTATTGTGATATAAACCGAGTCCGTTCTACAGTTTCTCATTAGACTGAATGAATAACCGGCTCTAAATGTAGGTATTGTGATATAAACCGAGTCCGTTCTACAGTTTCTCATTAGGCTGAATGAATAACCGACTCTAAATGTCGGTATTGTGATATAAACCGAGTCCGTTCTACAGTTTCTCATTAGACTGAATGAATAACCGACTCTAAATGTAGGTATTGTGATATAAACCGAGTCCGTTCTACAGTTTCTCATTAGACTGAATGAATAACCGGCTCTAAATGTAGGTATTGTGATATAAACCGAGTCCGTTCTACAGTTTCTCGTTAGGCTGAATGAATAACCGACTCTAAATGTAGGTATTGTGATATAAACCGAGTCCGTTCTACAGTTTCTCGTTAGACTGAATGAATAACCGACTCTAAATGTAGGTATTGTGATATAAACCGAGTCCGTTCTACAGTTTCTCGTTAGACTGAATGAATAACCGACTCTAAATGTAGGTATTGTGATATAAACCGAGTCCGTTCTACAGTTTCTCGTTAGACTGAATGAATAACCGACTCTAAATGTAGGTATTGTGATATAAACCGAGTCCGTTCTACAGTTTCTCGTTAGACTGAATGAATAACCGACTCTAAATGTAGGTATTGTGATATAAACCGAGTCCGTCCTACAGTTTCTCGTTAGACTGAATGAATAACCGGCTCTAATTGTAGGTATTGTGATATAAACCGAGTCCGTTCTACTGTTTCTCATTAGACTTAATGAATAACCGACTCTAAATGTAGGTATTGTGATATAAACCGAGTCCGTTATACAGTTTCTCTTTAGACTGAATGAATAACCGACTCTAAATGTAGGTATTGTGATATAAACCGAGTCCGTTCTACAGTTTCTCATTAGACTGAATGAATAACCGGCTCTAAATGTAGGTATTGTGATATAAACCGAGTCCGTTCTACAGTTTCTCATTAGACTGAATGAATAACCGGCTCTAAATGTAGGTATTGTGATATAAACCGAGTCCGTTCTACAGTTTCTCGTTTGGCTGAATGAATAACCGACTCTAAATGTAGGTATTGTGATATAAACCGAGTCCGTTCTACAGTTTCTCGTTAGACTGAATGAATAACCGACTCTAAATGTAGGTATTGTGATATAAACCGAGTCCGTTCTACAGTTTCTCGTTAGACTGAATGAATAACCGACTCTAAATGTAGGTATTGTGATATAAACCGAGTCCGTTCTACAGTTTCTCGTTAGACTGAATGAATAACCGACTCTAAATGTAGGTATTGTGATATAAACCGAGTCCGTTCTACAGTTTCTCGTTAGACTGAATGAATAACCGGCTCTAAATGTAGGTATTGTGATATAAACCGAGTCCGTTCTACAGTTTCTCGTTAGACTGAATGAATAACCGACTCTAAATGTAGGTATTGTGATATAAACCGAGTCCGTTCTACAGTTTCTCATTAGACTGAATGAATAACCGACTCTAAATGTAGGTATTGTGATATAAACCGAGTCCGTTCTACAGTTTCTCATTAGGCTGAATGAATAACCGACTCTAAATGTAGGTATTGTGATATAAACCGAGTCCGTTCTACAGTTTCTCATTAGACTGAATGAATAACCGGCTCTAAATGTAGGTATTGTGATATAAACCGAGTCCGTTCTACAGTTTCTCGTTAGACTGAATGAATAACCGGCTCTAAATGTAGGTATTGTGATATAAACCGAGTCCGTTCTACAGTTTCTCATTAGACTGAATGAATAACCGGCTCTAAATGTAGGTATTGTGATATAAACCGAGTCCGTTCTACAGTTTCTCATTAGACTGAATGAATAACCGGCTCTAAATGTAGGTATTGTGATATAAACCGAGTCCGTTCTACAGTTTCTCATTAGACTGAATGAATAACCGACTCTAAATGTCGGTATTGTGATATAAACCGAGTCCGTTCTACAGTTTCTCATTAGACTGAATGAATAACCGGCTCTAAATGTAGGTATTGTGATATAAACCGAGTCCGTTCTACAGTTTCTCGTTAGGCTGAATGAATAACCGACTCTAAATGTAGGTATTGTTATATAAACCGAGTCCGTTCTACAGTTTCTCGTTAGACTGAATGAATAACCGACTCTAAATGTAGGTATTGTGATATAAACCGAGTCCGTTCTACAGTTTCTCGTTAGACTGAATGAATAACCGACTCTAAATGTAGGTATTGTGATATAAACCGAGTCCGTTCTACAGTTTCTCGTTAGACTGAATGAATAACCGACTCTAAATGTAGGTATTGTGATATAAACCGAGTCCGTTCTACAGTTTCTCGTTAGACTGAATGAATAACCGACTCTAAATGTAGGTATTGTGATATAAACCGAGTCCGTTCTACAGTTTCTCGTTAGACTGAATGAATAACCGACTCTAAATGTAGGTATTGTGATATAAACCGAGTCCGTTCTACAGTTTCTCGTTAGACTGAATGAATAACCGGCTCTAAATGTAGGTATTGTGATATAAACCGAGTCCGTTCTACAGTTTCTCGTTAGACTGAATGAATAACCGACTCTAAATGTAGGTATTGTGATATAAACCGAGTCCGTCCTACAGTTTCTCGTTAGACTGAATGAATAACCGGCTCTAAATGTAGGTATTGTGATATAAACCGAGTCCGTTCTACAGTTTCTCATTAGACTGAATGAATAACCGGCTCTAAATGTAGGTATTGTGATATAAACCGAGTCCGTTCTACAGTTTCTCATTAGACTGAATGAATAACCGACTCTAAATGTAGGTATTGTGATATAAACCGAGTCCGTTCTACAGTTTCTCATTAGACTGAATGAATAACCGACTCTAAATGTAGGTATTGTGATATAAACCGAGTCCGTTCTACAGTTTCTCATTAGACTGAATGAATAACCGACTCTAAATGTAGGTATTGTGATATAAACCGAGTCCGTTCTACAGTTTCTCATTAGACTGAATGAATAACCGGCTCTAAATGTAGGTATTGTGATATAAACCGAGTCCGTTCTACAGTTTCTCATTAGACTGAATGAATAACCGGCTCTAAATGTAGGTATTGTGATATAAACCGAGTCCGTTCTACAGTTTCTCGTTAGGCTGAATGAATAACCGACTCTAAATGTAGGTATTGTGATATAAACCGAGTCCGTTCTACAGTTTCTCGTTAGACTGAATGAATAACCGACTCTAAATGTAGGTATTGTGATATAAACCGAGTCCGTTCTACAGTTTCTCGTTAGACTGAATGAATAACCGACTCTAAATGTAGGTATTGTGATATAACCCGAGTCCGTTCTACAGTTTCTCGTTAGACTGAATGAATAACCGACTCTAAATGTAGGTATTGTGATATAAACCGAGTCCGTTCTACAGTTTCTCGTTAGACTGAATGAATAACCGGCTCTAAATGTAGGTATTGTGATATAAACCGAGTCCGTTCTACAGTTTCTCATTAGACTGAATGAATAACCGACTCTAAATGTAGGTATTGTGATATAAACCGAGTCCGTTCTACAGTTTCTCATTAGACTGAATGAATAACCGACTCTAAATGTAGGTATTGTGATATAAACCGAGTCCGTTCTACAGTTTCTCATTAGACTGAATGAATAACCGACTCTAAATGTAGGTATTGTGATATAAACCGAGTCCGTTCTACAGTTTCTCATTAGACTGAATGAATAACCGGCTCTAAATGTAGGTATTGTGATATAAACCGAGTCCGTTCTACAGTTTCTCATTAGACTGAATGAATAACCGGCTCTAAATGTAGGTATTGTGATATAAACCGAGTCCGTTCTACAGTTTCTCATTAGACTGAATGAATAACCGGCTCTAAATGTAGGTATTGTGATATAAACCGAGTCCGTTCTACAGTTTCTCATTAGACTGAATGAATAACCGGCTCTAAATGTAGGTATTGTGATATAAACCGAGTCCGTTCTACAGTTTCTCATTAGACTGAATGAATAACCGACTCTAAATGTAGGTATTGTGATATAAACCGAGTCCGTTCTACAGTTTCTCATTAGGCTGAATGAATAACCGGCTCTAAATGTAGGTATTGTGATATAAACCGAGTCCGTTCTACAGTTTCTCATTAGGCTGAATGAATAACCGGCTCTAAATGTAGGTATTGTGATATAAACCGAGTCCGTTCTACAGTTTCTCATTAGGCTGAATGAATAACCGACTCTAAATGTAGGTATTGTGATATAAACCGAGTCCGTTCTACAGTTTCTCATTAGGCTGAATGAATAACCGGCTCTAAATGTAGGTATTGTGATATAAACCGAGTCCGTTCTACAGTTTCTCATTAGACAGAATGAATAACCGACTCTAAATGTAGGTATTGTGATATAAACCGAGTCCGTTCTACAGTTTCTCATTAGACTGAATGAATAACCGACTCTAAATGTAGGTATTGTGATATAAACCGAGTCCGTTCTACAGTTTCTCATTAGACTGAATGAATAACCGGCTCTAAATGTAGGTATTGTGATATAAACCGAGTCCGTTCTACAGTTTCTCATTAGACTGAATGAATAACCGGCTCTAAATGTAGGTATTGTGATATAAACCGAGTCCGTTCTACAGTTTCTCATTAGGCTGAATGAATAACCGAGTCCAAATGTAGGTATTGTGATATAAACCGAGTCTGACTTCAGCACAAATGGGCGGGGCTAAACTACTGAAGGATGAATAGGCTGATATATGTAAATATCCTGGTTTGTGACATCACAAAAACAACTGACCCAAAGGGGCGGCTGTGGAGATGAGTTTCCACATATCAACTGACGAGTGAACGGCATGTTTTTAAACTTAACAACATGTAAATGCTACACTCTTAAATATGACGGTTCTGCAAGGGTTCTTAATAAAGAAAGTTGTTCTATTTAGAACCATCCACACTCAAAGAAACCTTTGCATGATTAAAGGGTCCTTTGCATTGTGAAACTGTTCTTCAGACTGACAGAGAACACACTGTATAAGGTTCCATATAGCGCAAAAAGGGTTCTACTACTGTGACAATGTTAAGCTTTTAACGATAGAACTCTTTTTGGTGCTAGACGGAACCATCTCCAGCACATCTATCTCCATCAATCTAAAGAAGCCTTTCACAATTCAAAAGAACCCTAAAATCATGCTAAGGGTTCTTTTCATGGGTGGAGAAAGTGCTGTGGATGGTTTCATATCGCACCAAAAAGGGTTCTGCTACTGTGGCGATGTCAAATCTTTCTGATGCTATAAAGAACCACAGTGAAAAAAGTTCTAGACAGCACCATCTACAGCACATTCTTCAGCAGTCTGAAGAACCCTTTAAGGACTGCAAACCCTGCAAAGGGTGGTCACGATTCTATATAGAACCATTTCTTTACTGAAGAACCGTCTCTTTACATTAAAGGAAAGAAATAAAGCATCTGTGGGTTTTTAATGTGTATGGAAGTGTTTTTCAGAGTGCAGAGTTCCACAGTGCAGGTGTGTCCAGGTGTGTCCAGGTTACCTGGCCGGAGCGGACGGCTCGTCTCTGGCTGACGCGAGGATGTGTTTGATGATGTGCTCCTGTAACACAGAGGATGCAGTTATTTAGGAGGATCTCCATACGTGGATAGCGGCGGTTCCCGGCGAGCAGGCCGCCCTGTGAGTAAAGCCCATCAGAACAGTGTTTGACAGACTGGTGACATCTTACAAACAGATCGATACAGATTCCATCTGCCTTCAGCCCGGCTTCCTCTTCCTCACACGCACCAACGCGCTCGCCGCACGCGCACAGACAGACGTAACTCGGACAGACAGACCGATAATGATGTGACGGTTCAAGCAGCTCACAGCGCCGCCACAAAATCACACAAAACCGCCAATCTGGCAACTCAAAACACGACGCGGCCGACCATCTGGAAGAGGAGCCGTCTCAGACACACGCGCACGTTTTTCTACAGTGTCAGGACTCGAGGTTACACATATAGAAAACTGCTGTCAGGACAAAACCTTGTATGTCCATTTATTATTATTATTAACAGCATGTCCATTTATTATTCAGTTTTTTTCAGGCATAGTTAGAAAATGCCTGTTCTTCACATCTGTGTAAATTTCATGATGAATGGACTAAAAGAAAAGCCCAGATTTACTTCTGGTTCCACTGACTAACAATTACAGTACAGAGTTTTTCCTTCTGCTGAAAAGTTCCCACTTCAGAGATTTCGGGGACAAACTCCGGTGTTGTGTTGTGTTGTGTTGTGTTGTGTTGTGTTGTGATCCGGTGTCGTGTTCTGTTGCGTGCTCTGGCGTTGCGTTGCGTGCTCTGGCAATGCGTTGCGTTCTCCGGCGTTGTGTTGCGTTGCGCGCTCTGGCATTGTGTTGCGTTGCGTTCTCCGGCGTTGTGTTGCGTTGCGCGCTCTGGCATTGCGTTGCGTTCTCCGGCGTTGTGTTGCGTTGCGCGCTCTGGCGTTGTGTTGCGTTGCGTTCTCCGGCGTTGTGTTGCGCGCTCCGGCGTCGTGTTGCGTTGCGCGCTCCGGCGTCGTGTTGCGTTGCGCGCTCCGGCGTTGTGTTGCGTGCTCTGGCATTGCGTTGCGTTCTCCGGCGTTGTGTTGCGTTGCGCGCTCTGGCATTGTGTTGCGTTGCGTTCTCCGGCGTTGTGTTGCGTTGCGCGCTCTGGCGTTGTGTTGCGTGCTCTGGCGTTGCGTTGCGTTCTCCGGCGTTGTGTTGCGCGCTCTGCCGTTGTGTTGCGTTGTGTTCTCCGGCGTTGTGTTGCGTTGCGCGCTCTGGCGTTGTGTTGCGTTGCGTTCTCCGGCGTTGTGTTGCGTTGCGCGCTCTGGCGTTGTGTTGCGTTCTCCGGCGTTGTGTTGCGTTCTCCGGCGTTGTGTTGCGTTGCGCGCTCTGGCGTTGTGTTGCGTTCTCCGGCGTTGTGTTGCGTTGCGCGCTCTGGCGTTGTGTTGCGTTCTCCGGCGTTGTGTTGCGTTGCGCGCTCTGGCGTTGTGTTGCGTTCTCCGGCGTTGTGTTGCGTTGCGCGCTCTGGCGTTGTGTTGCGTTGCGTTCTCCGGCGTTGTGTTGCGTTGCGCGCTCTGGCGTTGTGTTGCGTTCTCCGGCGTTGTGTTGCGTTGCGCGCTCTGGCGTTGTGTTGCGTTCTCCGGCGTTGTGTTGCGTTGCGCGCTCCGGCATTGTGTTGCGTTGCGCGCTCTGGCGTTGTGTTGCGTTGCGCTCTCCGGCGTTGTGTTGCGCGTTCCGGCGTTGTGTTGCGCGCTCCGGCGTTGTGTTGCGTTCTCCGGCGTTGTGTTGCGTTCTCCGGCGTTGTGTTGCGCGCTCCGGCGTCGTGTTGCGTTGCGCGCTCCGGCGTCGTGTTGCGTTGCGCGCTCCTGCGTCGTGTTGCGTTGCGCGCTCCGGCGTCGTGTTGCGTTGCGCGCTCCGGCGTCGTGTTGCGTTGCGTGCTCTGGCATTGTGTTGCGTTGCGTTCTCCGGCGTTGTGTTGCGTTCTTCGGCGTTGTGTTGCGCGCTCCGGCGTTGTGTTGCGCGCTCCGGCGTTGTGTTGCGTTGCGCGCTCCGGCGTTGTGTTGCGTTGCGCGCTCCGGCGTTGTGTTGCGTTCTCCGGCGTTGTGTTGCGTTGCGCGCTCCGGCGTTGTGTTGCGTTCTCCGGCGTTGTGTTGCGTTGCGCGCTCTGGCGTTGTGTTGCGTTGCGCGCTCTGGCGTTGTGTTGCGTTCTCCGGCGTTGTGTTGCGCGCTCTGGCGTTGTGTTGCGTTCTCCGGCGTTGTGTTGCGTTGCGCGCTCCAGCGTTGTGTTGCGTTCTCCGGCGTTGTGTTGCGTTGCGCGCCCCGCCGTTGTGTTGCGTTCTCCGGCGTTGTGTTGCGTTGCGCGCTCCGGCGTTGTGTTGCGTTCTCCGGCGTTGTGTTGCGTTGCGCGCTCCGGCGTTGTGTTGCGTTCTCCGGCGTTGTGTTGCGTTGCGCGCTCCGGCGTTGTGTTGCGTTCTCCGGCGTTGTGTTGCGTTGCGCGCTCTGGCGTTGTGTTGCGTTCTCCGGCGTTGTGTTGCGTTGCGCGCTCTGGCATTGTGTTGCGTTGCGTTCTCCGGCGTTGTGTTGCGTTGCGCGCTCCGGCGTTGTGTTGCGTTGCGTTCTCCGGCGTTGTGTTGCGCGTTCCGGCGTTGTGTTGCGCGCTCCGGCGTCGTGTTGCGCGCTCCGGCGTCGTGTTGCGCGCTCCGGCGTCGTGTTGCGCGCTCCGGCGTCGTGTTGCGTTGCGCGCTCCGGCGTCGTGTTGCGTTGCGCGCTCCGGCGTCGTGTTGCGCGTTCCGGCATTGTGTTGCGTTGCGCGTTCCGGCGTTGTGTTCCGTTGCGCGCTCCGGCGTTGTGTTGCGCGCTCCCGCGTTGTGTTGCGTTGCGCACTCCGGCGTTGTGTTGCGTTGCGCACTCCGGCGTTGTGTTGCGTTGCGCACTCCGGCGTTGTGTTGCGTTACGCGCTCCGGCGTTGTGTTGTGTTCTCCGGCGTTGTGTTGCGTTCTCCGGCGTTGTGTTGCGTTGCGCGCTCCGGCGTTGTGTTGTGTTCTCCGGCGTTGTGTTGCGTTGCGCGCTCCGGTGTTGTGTTGCATTCTCCGGCGTTGTGTTGCGTTGCGCGCTCTGGCGTTGTGTTGCGTTCTCCGGCGTTGTGTTGCATTGCGCGCTCCGGCGTTGTGTTGCGTTCTCCGGCGTTGTGTTGCGTTGCGCGCACCAGCGTTGTGTTGCGTTGCGCGCTCTGGCGTTGTGTTGCGTTCTCCGGCGTTGTGTTGCGTTCTCCGGCGTTGTGTTGCGTTGCGCGCTCCGGCGTTGTGTTGCGTTCTCCGGCGTTGTGTTGCGTTGCGTGCTCCGGCGTTGTGTTGCGTTGCGTGCCCCGGTGTTGTGTTGAGTTGCGCGCTCTGGCGTTGTGTTGCGTTCTCCGGCGTTGTGTTGCGTTGCGCGCTCCAGCGTTGTGTTGCGCGCTCCGGCGTCGTGTTGCGCGCTCCGGCGTCGTGTTGCGTTGCGCGCTCCGGCGTCGTGTTGCGTTGCGCGCTCCGGCGTCGTGTTGCGCGTTCCGGCATTGTGTTGCGTTGCGCGTTCCGGCGTTGTGTTCCGTTGCGCGCTCCGGCGTTGTGTTACGCGCTCCCGCGTTGTGTTGCGTTGCGCACTCCGGCGTTGTGTTGCGTTGCGCACTCCGGCGTTGTGTTGCGTTGCGCACTCCGGCGTTGTGTTGCGTTGCGCACTCCGGCGTTGTGTTGCGTTACGCGCTCCGGCGTTGTGTTGTGTTCTCCGGCGTTGTGTTGCGTTCTCCGGCGTTGTGTTGCGTTGCGCGCTCCGGCGTTGTGTTGTGTTCTCCGGCGTTGTGTTGCGTTGCGCGCTCCGGTGTTGTGTTGCATTCTCCGGCGTTGTGTTGCGTTGCGCGCTCTGGCGTTGTGTTGCGTTCTCCGGCGTTGTGTTGCATTGCGCGCTCCGGCGTTGTGTTGCGTTCTCCGGCGTTGTGTTGCGTTGCGCGCACCAGCGTTGTGTTGCGTTGCGCGCTCTGGCGTTGTGTTGCGTTCTCCGGCGTTGTGTTGCGTTGCGCGCTCTGGCGTTGTGTTGCGTTCTCCGGCGTTGTGTTGCGTTGCGCGCTCCGGCGTTGTGTTGCGTTCTCCGGCGTTGTGTTGCGTTGCGTGCTCCGGCGTTGTGTTGCGTTGCGTGCCCCGGTGTTGTGTTGAGTTGCGCGCTCTGGCGTTGTGTTGCGTTCTCCGGCGTTGTGTTGCGTTGCGCGCTCCAGCGTTGTGTTGCGTTCTCCGGCGTTGTGTTGCGTTGCGCGCTCCAGCGTTGTGTTGCGTTCTCCGGCGTTGTGTTGCGTTGCGCGCTCCGGCGTTGTGTTGCGTTGCGCGCTCTGGCGTTGTGTTGCGTTCTCCGGCGTTGTGTTGCGTTGCGCGCTCCGGCGTTGTGTTGCGTTCTCCGGCGTTGTGTTGCGTTGCGCGCTCCAGCGTTGTGTTGCGTTGCGCGCTCTGGCGTTGTGTTGCGTTCTCCGGCGTTGTGTTGCGTTGCGCGCTCCAGCGTTGTGTTGCGTTCTCCGGCGTTGTGTTGCGTTGCGTGCCCCGGTGTTGTGTTGCGTTCTCCGGCGTTGTGTTGCGTTGCGCGCTCTGGCGTTGTGTTGCGTTCTCCGGCGTTGTGTTGCGTTGCGCGCTCCGGCGTTGTGTTGCGTTCTCCGGCGTTGTGTTGCGTTGCGTGCTCCGGCGTTGTGTTGCGTTGCGTGCCCCGGTGTTGTGTTGAGTTGCGCGCTCTGGCGTTGTGTTGCGTTCTCCGGCGTTGTGTTGCGTTGCGCGCTCCAGCGTTGTGTTGCGTTCTCCGGCGTTGTGTTGCGTTGCGCGCTCCAGCGTTGTGTTGCGTTCTCCGGCGTTGTGTTGCGTTGCGCGCTCCGGCGTTGTGTTGCGTTGCGCGCTCTGGCGTTGTGTTGCGTTCTCCGGCGTTGTGTTGCGTTGCGCGCTCCGGCGTTGTGTTGCGTTCTCCGGCGTTGTGTTGCGTTGCGCGCTCCAGCGTTGTGTTGCGTTGCGCGCTCTGGCGTTGTGTTGCGTTCTCCGGCGTTGTGTTGCGTTGCGCGCTCCAGCGTTGTGTTGCGTTCTCCGGCGTTGTGTTGCGTTGCGTGCCCCGGTGTTGTGTTGCGTTCTCCGGCGTTGTGTTGCGTTGCGCGCTCTGGCGTTGTGTTGCGTTCTCCGGCGTTGTGTTGCGTTGCGCGCTCCAGCGTTGTGTTGCGTTCTCCGGCGTTGTGTTGCGTTGCGTGCCCCGGTGTTGTGTTGCGCGCTCTGGCGTTGTGTTGCGTTCTCCGGCGTTGTGTTGCGTTGCGTGCCCCGGTGTTGTGTTGCGCGCTCTGGCGTTGTGTTGCGTTCTCCGGCGTTGTGTTGCGTTGCGCGCTCTGGCGTTGTGTTGCGTTCTCCGGCGTTGTGTTGCGTTGCGCGCTCCGGCGTTGTGTTGCGTTCTCCGGCGTTGTGTTGCGTTGCGCGCTCCGGCGTTGTGTTGCGTGCCCCGGTGTTGCGTTGCGCGCTCCGGCGTTGTGTTGCGTTCTCCGGCGTTGTGTTGCGTTGCGCGCTCCAGCGTTGTGTTGCGTTCTCCGGCGTTGTGTTGCGTTGCGTGCCCCGGTGTTGTGTTGCGCGCTCTGGCGTTGTGTTGCGTTCTCCGGCGTTGTGTTGCGTTGCGTGCCCCGGTGTTGTGTTGCGTTCTCCGGCGTTGTGTTGCGTTGCGCGCTCCGGCGTTGTGTTGCGTTCTCCGGCGTTGTGTTGCGTTGCGCGCTCCGGCGTTGTGTTGCGTTCCCTGGCGTTGTGTTGCGTGCCCCGGCGTTGTGTTGCGCGCTCTGGCGTTGTGTTGCGTTCTCCGGCGTTGTGTTGCGTTGCGCGCTCCGGCGTTGTGTTGCGTTGCGCGCTCCGGCGTTGTGTTGCGTTCCCTGGCGTTGTGTTGCGTTGCGTGCCCCGGTGTTGTGTTGCGCGCTCTGGCGTTGTGTTGCGTTCTCCGGCGTTGTGTTGCGTTGCACGCTCCGGCGTTGTGTTGCGTTCTCCGGCGTTGTGTTGCGTTCTCCGGCGTTGTGTTGCGTTGCGCGCTCTGGCGTTGTGTTGCGTTCTCCGGCGTTGTGTTGCGTTGCGCGCTCCGGCGTTGTGTTGCGTTCTCCGGCGTTGTGTTGCGTTGCGCGCTCCAGCGTTGTGTTGCGTTCTCCGGCGTTGTGTTGCGTTGCGTGCCCCGGTGTTGTGTTGCGCGCTCTGGCGTTGTGTTGCGTTCTCCGGCGTTGTGTTGCGTTGCGTGCCCCGGTGTTGTGTTGCGCGCTCTGGCGTTGTGTTGCGTTCTCCGGCGTTGTGTTGCGTTGCGCGCTCTGGCGTTGTGTTGCGTTCTCCGGCGTTGTGTTGCGTTGCGCGCTCCGGCGTTGTGTTGCGTTCTCCGGCGTTGTGTTGCGTTGCGCGCTCCGGCGTTGTGTTGCGTTCTCCGCCGTTGTGTTGCGTTGCGTGCCCCGGTGTTGCGTTGCGCGCTCCGGCGTTGTGTTGCGTTCTCCGGCGTTGTGTTGCGTTGCGCGCTCCAGCGTTGTGTTGCGTTCTCCGGCGTTGTGTTGCGTTGCGTGCCCCGGTGTTGTGTTGCGCGCTCTGGCGTTGTGTTGCGTTCTCCGGCGTTGTGTTGCGTTGCGTGCCCCGGTGTTGTGTTGCGCGCTCTGGCGTTGTGTTGCGTTCTCCGGCGTTGTGTTGCGTTGCGCGCTCCGGCGTTGTGTTGCGTTCTCCGGCGTTGTGTTGCGTTGCGCGCTCCGGCGTTGTGTTGCGTTCCCTGGCGTTGTGTTGCGTTGCGTGCCCCGGCGTTGTGTTGCGCGCTCTGGCGTTGTGTTGCGTTCTCCGGCGTTGTGTTGCGTTGCGCGCTCCGGCGTTGTGTTGCGTTGCGCGCTCCGGCGTTGTGTTGCGTTCCCTGGCGTTGTGTTGCGTTGCGCGCTCCAGCGTTGTGTTGCGTTCTCCGGCGTTGTGTTGCGTTGCGTGCCCCGGTGTTGTGTTGCGTTCTCCGGCGTTGTGTTGCGTTGCGCGCTCTGGCGTTGTGTTGCGTTCTCCGGCGTTGTGTTGCGTTCTCCGGCGTTGTGTTGCGTTGCGCGCTCTGGCGTTGTGTTGCGTTCTCCGGCGTTGTGTTGCGTTGCGCGCTCCGGCGTTGTGTTGCGTTCTCCGGCGTTGTGTTGCGTTGCGCGCTCCAGCGTTGTGTTGCGTTCTCCGGCGTTGTGTTGCGTTGCGTGCCCCGGTGTTGTGTTGCGCGCTCTGGCGTTGTGTTGCGTTCTCCGGCGTTGTGTTGCGTTGCGTGCCCCGGTGTTGTGTTGCGCGCTCTGGCGTTGTGTTGCGTTCTCCGGCGTTGTGTTGCGTTGCGCGCTCTGGCGTTGTGTTGCGTTCTCCGGCGTTGTGTTGCGTTGCGCGCTCCGGCGTTGTGTTGCGTTCTCCGGCGTTGTGTTGCGTTGCGCGCTCCGGCGTTGTGTTGCGTTCTCCGGCGTTGTGTTGCGTTGCGCGCTCCAGCGTTGTGTTGCGTTCTCCGGCGTTGTGTTGCGTTGCGTGCCCCGGTGTTGTGTTGCGCGCTCTGGCGTTGTGTTGCGTTCTCCGGCGTTGTGTTGCGTTGCGTGCCCCGGTGTTGTGTTGCGCGCTCTGGCGTTGTGTTGCGTTCTCCGGCGTTGTGTTGCGTTGCGCGCTCCGGCGTTGTGTTGCGTTGCGCGCTCCGGCGTTGTGTTGCGTTCCCTGGCGTTGTGTTGCGTTGCGTGCCCCGGCGTTGTGTTGCGCGCTCTGGCGTTGTGTTGCGTTCTCCGGCGTTGTGTTGCGTTGCGCGCTCCGGCGTTGTGTTGCGTTGCGCGCTCCGGCGTTGTGTTGCGTTCCCTGGCGTTGTGTTGCGTTGCGTGCCCCGGTGTTGTGTTGCGCGCTCTGGCGTTGTGTTGCGTTCTCCGGCGTTGTGTTGCGTTGCGCGCTCCGGCGTTGTGTTGCGTTCTCCGGCGTTGTGTTGCGTTCTCCGGCGTTGTGTTGCGTTCCCTGGCGTTGTGTTGCGTTGCGCGCTCCGCCGGCGTGGTTTGATTGGTGGACCGAGCTGTGAGAACACACCCTCGCTCGCTCTGCCCCGCTAACCGCTGTGTTGTCATGCTCTGCGCGGCGCTGATTATCGGGTTAGGAGATGCCATCGAGGTGAAGGTGTGTGTGTGAGGAAGAGGCGCTGGTCTGCATGGTGTTACCTACTTAAACTCAGCTGGATCAGCAGGGGGCACAACAACACCCCCCGCAGCGCACACGCCTTCACCAGCGCATTACTGACCGCTCATTAGCCCATTAGAGCCGGAACCGTTCCACTCGGCACACCGCATTTCCACACACCAGCCCGGAACGGGGCGGCCTGGCTATTCAAACAGACGCACACAGGAACTGATGTTACTGCCGTTTGCTCAACCCAGGGGTCACAGCCCAAATGGTAAGGGTCATTTTATCCTCTCAACAAAAATCAAAGCTCCTCAGGAGCCACAGCATTTATGTCCCTTTTACTGAAGTAATGTTGGCAAATAATACAAACAAAAACAGACGGACCGCGTTAATCTTCAGCTCAGCTACAGCGGCTTTCCTCGCATCTCCAGCAGGAAACCTCTCCTCTAAAGTAGAGCAGTGGCTTCACATTCACCAGCATTTAAGGTGGAACGGGAGAATTTTTTCGTCTAACCCTTCAATTTTTTATTTATTTATATATATATTTATATATTTATTTATATTAGCAACAGATATATGGTACAGAAACAAACATGTATGTTATGACAAGACAAGCCAGAAAGAGAGGAGAGAAAAAAATGAAATAAAAAAAAACAATACTTTAAAGAAATGAACACACTAGTTACAGTACATTAGATCAACAAATAAAGCGAGACAAAAATAATTATTAGAATAATGACAGATAGGCAGAATGCTAAGTGAATATAATGGTAAGATATATGTATACACACACACACACACACACACACAGTGAACATCTTGTATACAACAAACAATAGTCTATTAATAATAAGTGGGCAACATAGCCGGAAGAATCTGAATGATGAGCGACTTCTTAGTGTTTCAGTTTCTCTCTGCAGATTAAACGTATCAGGAAACCAGCTGGAGTGACTATAAACACTAATCAGTCCATTCGTCTCCAAATGATCGACGTCCGTCTTAAATCTCTCTCTTTGCCGTTTCGCAGCTACTATCTGGGCGAGGCTGTCGTCTGTGTTGCTATGGTGACCAGCCGTCTGCGCTGATCTTCAGGGTTAAAGGGTGGATCAGCAGTTCTACATTAACTCCAGCGTTTAAGACCATTTACTGTTAAACTGAGTTGAAGGATCAGCAGAGCTTTATTTTACTGTAGAGGAGGATTATTTTATTATTACCTACTGATCTGATTCAGCTGTGGAGCCGCGACAGGACAGTAAAAGAGCCGCAGGCTGCTGACCGCTGACTTTAACCCTTTAATTTTGAGGCAGTGAAGTAGCTCAATCCCTCGGAATTCCTAGACTAAACCTCCTAAGTCCTGTCCTGACTTTAGGATGAACCCCAGCAGGGTCCTGACTTCTGTTTAAGGCCCGTTTCTCTGGTTCTGAGGGGGCTGAGTCAGGCAGCGTAGTTCACTACCAGCATAATGAGCTCCATTTATTCCTACTGTAAAACGCGGCTTTCACTGGGAGATGTTTTTCTCTTCTAACTCTGCGTTTAAACATCTCAGACGCTGCCGACTCGAACTCCACCGCCCCTCTGACCACCTTCCTGAGTTAATGTAGATGATGGAGTATTACAGTGATGGTGGTGAATAATGAGGAGGCGGAGCTGAACGGGCGTCTGTTTATTAAGAGGAACGTTAGCGTGCTCACCTAAAGCGTTTGGGAAATGGAGACTGAAACTGAGAGCAGTGATGCTCTGATAAACAGCAGGGGGCGACTGATACACAGCAGGGGGCGACTCTGGTAAACGGCAGGGGGCGACTCTGATAAACAGCAGGGGGCGACTCTGATAAACAGCAGGGGGAGCTCTGATAAACAGCAGGGGAGACTCTGATAGACAGCAGGGGGCGACTCTGATAAACAGCTGGGGGAGCTCTGATAAACAGCAGGGGGCGCTCTGATAAACAGCAGGGGGAGCTCTGATAAACAGCAGGGGGCGCTCTGATAAACAGCAGGGGGAGCTCTGATAAACAGCATGGGGCGACTCTGATAAACAGCAGGGGGCGACTCTGATAAACAGCAGGGGGCGCTCTGATAAACAGCAGGGGGCGCTCTGATAAACAGCAGGGGGAGCTCTGATAAACAGCAGGGGGAGCTCTGATAAACAGCAGGGGGCGACTCTGATAAACAGCAGGGGGCGACTCTGATAAACAGCAGGGGGAGCTCTGATAAACAGCAGGGGGCGCTCTGATAAACAGCAGGGGGCGACTCTGATGAACAGCAGGGGGCGACTCTGATAAACAGCAGGGGGCGACTCTGATAAACAGCAGGGGGCGACTCTGATAAACAGCAGGGGGCGACTCTGATAAACAGCAGGGGGCGACTCTGATAAACAGCAGGGGGCGACTCTGATAAACAGCAGGGGGCGCTCTGATAAACAGCAGGGGGCGACTCTGATAAACAGCAGGGGGCGACTCTGATAAACAGCAGGGGGAGCTCTGATAAACAGCAGGGGGAGCTCTGATAAACAGCAGGGGGCGACTCTGATGAACAGCAGGGGGAGCTCTGATGAACAGCAGGGGGAGCTCTGATAAACAGCAGGGGGCGCTCTGATAAACAGCAGGGGGCGACTCTGATAAACAGCAGGGGGCGACTGATAAACAGCAGGGGGCGACTCTGATAAACAGCAGGGGGAGCTCTGATAAACAGCAGGGGGCGACTGAAAAAGCAGGGGGCGCTCTGATAAACAGCAGGGGGAGCTCTGATAAACAGCAGGGGGCGACTGATAAACAGCAGGGGGCGACTGATAAACAGCAGGGGGCGACTCTGATAAACAGCAGGGGGCGCTCTGATAAACAGCAGGGGGCGCTCTGATAAACAGCAGGGGG